>NW_025110152.1:310674-567924 GCF_011392965.1 Frieseomelitta varia
TTTTTTACTTTTTCTCTCCGCCACGTTCAAAGATCTACCGTGCCGAATTTTTCATCTACCGTTGCGACGAGTCTGCGAATAATTATAAACACGCGGACGCGGGAGCAAACGTATAATCAGGCGGACTCGCGAGCTCAACAACGTTCCGCTTTTTTTAAAAACGGAATTAAAAATGCAACACGCAAGCAACGTATCACGCTTCAATTAAGGTGGATGGATCTCAAACTCGCCACTGCTTCGAAAAGCATCTACCCACAGAGAACCGGGCTGTTTCAAAATTACAAATATTTCTTTTCCGCGAGTGTTTCGCATTTCCTTTAGTAAAGTTCCCGTCCAATAATCGACCATCTGTCTCGCGCGGTCGATTTAAAAAATTATTGCCCCTGATATCGTATTTGAACGTTCACGAAATGAATAAAGGTTCCCATTCGGCAACACCTACCTAAATCACGAATTTACGACCCTTCATCTGAATTTCTCGTTGACACAGTTTATTCGCATAGTAATTAGGTTCTTTGCGGACATGATCGATCGATCGACTTATCAATCTTTTGAATTATAACGGAATCTTTCATGTACATCGTATATTGTTACATTTAACATGCCTTTTATATCGGCTTTAATCTTTGGCAAGTTTTCAGTTAATCACGTCTTAGATAAGACCTATCTGTTGTGAGAAAAAAAGGTGCCGATAGTACTTGTAGATAAGAGTTTTCTTAGTAACTCTCTAATATTAATAGATAATAAATAATTACATTACGTACATTAATGTATAATTACACGTGTTTTTACATTTTTACATTGTGACACGTATCGATAATCGATGCTCATGGTATTCTTTCTATCTCGCCGGATTATTGATCTATAAATTATATCTCGAGTCGCCAAGATAATCGTGTCCCTAAAGTACGCGATTTTGAAAATTTACTGTAAAAAATCGTGCCACTCATTTTCCCGTATATTACTCACTTTAGCCGCAGGACGATTTGACATTCTCTTTCACCGACGATCCGTTTGTGAATCGTTGAACGCTGGAGCGCACCACGACGACAGGAATACCTGAAATGAAAAAACGCTCATTAAGCAATTACGCTGGGAAACTTTCCTTTGAAACGTTCTCTCCGTGATTAACAAAATCAGGTATAAATCTCGGGACAGGAAGTTCGGAACTCGTTCGAGACGGTGACAGCGTGGCGAACGATCGTAATAACGAAGAATAAATTTCCCCGTCGTCCGAACTTTCTTCTCGTCCGAACGAGTAATTAAGTTTTCGAGCAGCCGGTCCGGCGACCACTGTCACCGCCAACACCGCCGAAAACTCATTTTCATTTCGTCATCGGGCGAAATTTTTTTCGCGTATGCGCAAGAACGAGCCAAGGAGAGGAGAAAGAAGAGGCACAAGACTAGTTTTCTCGAGAGACGACCAAAAGAAAAAGGAAAAAAAAGGGAAAAAGGTAAAAGAAAAAAAGGAAAAAGACAAAAAGGTTTCTCATGGCAATGTTTACGTGTATCATGGGTGATATTCTTTAAAACTAGGCCGACACGGGTCAGCCGTTGCTTTGTTCGTCTTGTTTTCGATCGTACGTCGAGCAGTCTCGTAAAATCGGCTTTCGGAAAAGGTCAAACGCAGCCCGCGTTCCAGGCATTAATATTCGATAGGAATCGAATCCGCAGACCGAGCCAAACTGCCGCCCGGAGCTTGTAAATTTACATTGGAAATCGGCTGGAACGCCTGAACAGGAAAAGAAGTTTTCCTTGGATACGAACTGACGTGGCGAAGCGACACGTTTCGGACGACATTATCAGATACGAGTTTTGCTTTTCACGGGGCAAATTACATGATCGAACGAACGTCAGAGTGGAATCGGTCAACCTTCTTTCCTACCTGTTTCCACTATCACGTAACGCTTTTTTTCCACCAGGGTATCGACCTACCTGCTTTTTCTCTATACCGAACCGATGCGACGGTCAATTAGACTACGTTAACCTAACCAGAACGGTCGAATAAAATCTTTTATCTCGCGCACGTTATTACCTGCGATTTCGCGTTATCGAAACCGCTCGGGGAAACGTGATTTTACAGCGACGGAGAGAATACGGCGGCGTTACATTAATATTCTATATGGATCGAGTTCGTGAAATAGCTGAGAGACCGGCGCGATGAAGCTCGTGAATTTACATCGAAGAACGGTACGATACAAAGAAAAAGCAAAGTTGGAAAGCCAGATCGGAATATACGACAGGAGGATATAACGTGTTCAAAACACGAAGTTAATGTTCCCGGGATATTAGCAGAAGTGAAACGGGAAATTTGATCTATGAACTTGGAGCGAATTGAATTGATCGAACGGTTGAGCTGAAAATAGACATAATATATACATATTAGAGAGGAACACGTTCGTGCGTTCTGCCCCGGCGGGTTGCACGACGCGGTGATTAATTGAAATTAAAAATGCAAAAGAAATCTGCGATAATGCGAGTAAGACGTTTTGAAATCTCAAGATAAAGGCGACAGCACGCGGCAGACATGAAAATCGCGTGGAACGCTATGGAAAAACGGATACGATTTATCGCCAGGAAATCTTTGCTTTCGCGAGAGCGTTGTTCTTGTTATTTTTCTTTTTGAAATTTTCTGTATGAAATTCATGTAGATCGGCGTTTCTGGTGCACGAAACCGCGTGACCCGCATTTGCTGCAGGTACACGCATTTTTACGTTATAAAATCTAATTTCATCCCGCGCAACGAAATCGCTTGGCAACGCTTACTTTTGAAATTGCTAGGGCAGAAAATCGTTCCATACCTCGATGCTTCACAAATCTTACGCAACTATTTTTCCATTTGAAATTAACATTCTCCGTCTGCATTTTCACGTATGTTTTCCTTCAATTGCTCCAGAGTGCTCACCGTGATTATAATACTTTGTATTTCTTGCCTTTGTTTTTCTTATTATTATTATTGTTATTCTTTTTTTTTTCATTATTGCTGCGGCTAGATTTCACAAAACGAAGCTGATTTCACGGATGTTTCTTCGCGTCCCAATTAGCCAGGTACGTGGCTTCAACGTGCATTTGACTGCGTGCGATTAAGTAATTGCCGGCGATAAGAAATTAGCATGGAACGAGCATTACGTTGCCCGATCCAGCCGGTAAAGTTAATCTTTAATTTATGCTAACCGTTATTGCCTGGCGGACTAACCTTTAATATTGCTCACGCAAAACTGTTCACAAAATTGTTTTCAGAATGAAAGGATAATGCAACTACTAGCCAAAAGATAACGCAACCGTATGTGTGACTGTTAAAAAATATTGAGCGAAAAAATCTAAAACAACTGACGCAACCGACATTTATATTGAAGATAGAAAAATATAGTAGCATGTAAGAACCTTGACGAACGAATACATAACGTTCATTAATATGTCATGTATTTTTCCTTGGTTTTCCACTTATAAATAATGCAGCATTTATGCAATACACGTAGGTAAATTCCAATGGTTTTATCATTCATTTGGAGATAACTTAACGTACTAGTTTATAGATTATTTCCCTACTTTTATTTCTCATACTTGTCATTTCGACATAATTTTTCTGTTGTGTTTATTTCGTTCTCCATCAACGCCAATAGCATTTTTCGCAATGTCTATGAAATTTCACAGGCATTTGACCCGCTGAAATGTATTTAGTTTATCAAACAGTAAATAACTGAAATACACATAGCAGATAACGAATTCGATGTAAGAAAAAAAAACCGCGATTGTAATGATTTACATTACACGAGTCTAAATCGAATGGACTGTTCTTTTTTTTTTTTTTTTTCTTTTTTTATCACGATATATCAAACGTACATACATATGTACATCGCAATCGTGTTCGAAAGTTCAAGATAAGAGGGGCACGAAATAGAAGCAGAGTTTCGAACAGATTTTTCAAAAACGTGGCGATACTTAAATTTTGAAAAGTCGTCCAAGCAGCGAGATGTTTTCGTATATACTCCAGATTGTAGACGATAAGTAAACGTTGATTCGCTTATCCGAAATCGATCGGACGACGCTCGAAGGTTCCGTGGACCATTTCGCCGAAGAAAACGTTTTCAAACGCTTTGGAAATTTCCAGGATGCCCCGACAGGCACTCCCGAATCTTGAAGTCTGAAGAAAGGAGAACGGGGAAAGGAATATTTCCTGGGAAATTCCGTGCGGACGACTCGGAGGAATAATTTCGTGGTATATCGGTGAACGTCCGGCCGGGAACAATCTTGTTTATCCATATTGAAGACGAATTGAAATTGATAGAAAGGAAAGGGACGAAGAGGGAGGGGGAGAGAGAGAGGGAGGAGGGGGCCTATCTTCAAGGATTAGGTCCGTTCGGCTCGTACAGCTATAACGCAAAGGAAAATATTGGCGACGAGGTAGCCTGTATACGTCAACAAAAGCGGCAGTAGACTGCCGATCGACTTTCAGAGCTGTTTCCGTGTAAGCTTCGCGAAGGCCCCTTTGGGACACAGAGTGCACTCGAACGTCGATCTCTCTTTCGATTTATTCTATCTCGAAATGTGTATAGTATACATACGCCCACACCGCCTAGCTTCTGCCTCCGCTTACGAGTGCCGTTCACTCTCTCTCGCGAGCTGCTTCTCGGAAAAGAATTTCCCGAATTGCCGAATACGAAGTATTAACGTAACATTATCGGTTCCATTCGATTTTCGCTCAGTCTTGCTAACAATAAATATTGCCGCAACTTTGCTCTGAGACAGAGGTTTCATTTGACGGCTACAATTTCGTAAACAGCGAAGAATTCCTCCGGAGTAATAGGTAACAGATCTTCGAATTTGCGAATAAAGAGGTGTTGAAAATAATTAAGTCCGAAGAGAAAAACAAGAATTGGCAAAGAAGAAACCGAGAGTTGCGGAAAATTTGAACGAGAGTAACTCTTATTGTTAGTTTCGCAAATATGTAACGATAGAACATACGCTTTTGTGGAACAGTTAATTGTACTAATTGTATTTACTACCTAGAAAGAAAGGAAAGCAATATGGCTGGCTATAATATTGGAAAATTTTATAGCAGGGAAGGCGAATAACGAAAAAAAATAGATGGTCCATTATCTCCGAATAGCTCCATAATTCGCGTAGAAAAAAGATGGTGCCAGTCTACCGAGAACATTACAAAAATGAACAGCGCGGGAAAAAAAGCGTAATACGATGAAATGAAAAAAACCGTGGCATAATGAAACATTGCGTATCAAAACGATAACTATCACGTTGTGGAACTCGTTAATGACATCGCGTTGCCCGCAATTTACATGCAAATATCTTGATGCGAGGCTGAGAAGCCTCTTTTACTCATTTACCTGAGTAATTTCGCGAAGAATTTACATCAGACTACTTTCGAAACTTTCGAAAGACATCGTCGATAGAAGAAGATTCGAATAAGTTTCAAAATTTTGTTCCAAACAAAAGGAAAAAATATTTGTTTCCACAGATATACACGCACGTGATTCAATGGAAATTTTACGTCTACGAGAGATTACCGTTCGAGACCATGTTTTGTCAAGTCCCTATTTCAAACTCATCTTTCACGCCACCATGTTTAGTCGCATGACATAAACAGAGGACGTATGCTAGCCAGGAATTTCTATCCATGTTTGCACGGAACGATTCGAGGGTATACAGGCTCGATCGATTTTTCACTTGGCTCGCCGTGAAATATTTGGCGATGTCAAGTTTTGCTAATCAAACGATGTGCTCGTCCAAACTTGGACGAAGTGTCAAAGATCCTCAGAACGGAAAGTCTTATCGCCTTTAACGCCTCGTAGCGTATTTCGTCGAGGTCGTCGCACTTCGAGGTTAAGTTCGATATTCTCTGTGTCTTTCCACAAGAGCTTTTGTTCTCGTGTCAGTACGAGACGACCACATTAACATGGTTATTTATTTTTCTAAATTGTCAAACTAACGGTCGAATATGGGGAACATTATCACGTTGCTGTTGTGAGTGACGATTAAAGGATTGGCATGGAGATTCCGATTGTATCAATAGCATGCACCCGACAAAGTGCTCTGCACTTTCTATGACTTCTTTGTTTTTTCCGCGTATTAAGCGGTCAAAGCCTTCAGAAGTTAAATGACTCTTTTCTCAACTAGACATGGGCAGTAAAATCGAGTCAGTCTAGTTAGAGTAATGGTTAAAATTGATGAATTAGAACACTCAATTAGTATTTACTAATTTTGAGATCAAGTTGTTGCTTCACTACTGCCTATATAATTGTATTGCAATCAGTACAAGTATAGTTAAATACAATGTTATGTGAAATCTAAGACTTGGAAATAGTTGAAGTTTAAAGTTGTGTTTGATCCATTTCAGAAATCATACAAAATGGCCTTGATATGGTATATTGGGATTGTCACCATCATAGGTATGTTAGAACAACTTATAAGTTTAATCAACTTTATGAAGTTCTTGTAACAATAGTTGATATTTCAGTTGCAGATAAAGCATGGGCAGATTTGAAAGTCTCGACTCAAGATTTAAAAGTTCATGTAAATAACAATGAATTCTTTGAGGTATACTTGACGTAAGTATTTCTCTATAAAACAGATAAAGTATTAGTAAAAGTATAAAACAAACAATCTAAAAGAAATAAGTATAACACGTTGAACAAAACATAAATTATAATTTATAATCTGTAGACTAATTATATTGCTATAATTTCTAAATATTAAATGTGATATTTTCATTTTATTTCAATTTGAAAATATTTTCCTTTAAAATATTATTCTAATTGGGTGTTATGTTGCATTTAGGAAAATTTCATAGATAGAGTCATAACACTGATAACATTATACAATGATAGCATGGAAAAATTGTAGTACTTTAAGCATTATCTTATAGCTACAGCAAAGAGAGATAAATCTTTTTTATGTCTCTAAACATTTTAGACCCATAAATTAACTAAACTTTAATAATTAAAGAATATACCAAATTTACTAATATTTATTTAATTATTTCATGCAGGGAAAACTCAAGTGTATCTGCGTTAGTAACAATAGAAGTGCAACATCCAGATTTAGTTTCTATCCTTCCACCCAGTTTTACAATTACTGGAGGTAATATAGAGAATATATCTGTAAAAGGTCTCAGTGCAGGACATTCGATTGTCAGTCTTAATGTCACACCCAGCTATATTACGGAGTAAGTATATTTATTTTATAAATCAAAATTCAAGTTCCTTAATTTTACAAATAAAGATTTTAATGTTCATTAATCTAATTTCTTATGGATTAAAAAAATCAAATCACTGTTGATTTTTGTATGATCAGATATAATATCAATGTTTACTTCTATGATTAAGTTACAAAAGATTCTGATCGACATTATATTCACTGTGGTTTACACAGATAACCTCCTGACCTATACTTGTCATCGGATCGTCTACAGAAAGTTCAGTCAGTCTGCACTCATCTGTTCTGATTAAAACATGATACACTAGTTACTAGCAACAAATGTATCAGTACATTTACTTCTAAAATTTTTAATCAAACCAAATTTAACATAATCATCTGCATTAATTTATTGTAAAGTTTGACTCCGATATTTATATTGTAAAGTTTGTGCTAAACTAATTGAAGTTGGAAATTAACGTTAAAAAATAATGACACTTTTTAAAGTGATTTTAATACCTCAGGACCAATTAAACAAAATTGATTTAAAGTAAGACAAAGATTATAAAATTGTAATACTGTGTTAAATTTATTACAGTACTTTAATATTACAGTACTCTAATATTTTATGTTTTGTTACAGTTTTTCACAAGCATTTGTCAGAGTGACAGTTGAAAAATCAGATGTACTTTACCACATAAGTACTGTAGTAGGTTGGATATACTTTCTAGCATGGAGTGTAAGCTTCTATCCACAGATATACAGTAATTACAAACGCAAAAGTGTTGTAGGATTAAATTTCGATTATTTATCATTAAACTTGGTTGGTTTTATTTTGTATGCACTATTCAACTGTGGCCTATTTTGGATACCAGAAGTTGAGGTAAATTAAAGTGCGTAATTGATATAATTTTTTAAAATTATAGTTTTATTTAATGTTGCACTTTTCAGCTCGAGTATTTCAGGAGATATCCAAAAGGTTTAAACCCTGTACAAGTGAATGATATTTTTTTTGCTTTGCACGCAACATTTGCAACTGTGATAACTATTATTCAATGTTTCATTTATGAGGTAATTAATTAAATATATCACAGGTGAATATATTGTAGTTTTGTAAAATTTTCTGTAAATTTTAATAAATTTGTTATTTTTTTAGATAGGAAATCAAAGGGTATCTATCATAGCACGTATTATTCACGGGATATTTACATTATTTATTTTAATTTCTATGATATTAGCTATAGTAGCAGTAATAACGTGGCTTGATTTTCTATATTATTGTAGTTATGTTAAATTGAGCATAACGTTAATTAAATATGTTCCACAAGCATTTTATAACTATAAAAGAAAATCTACTGTTGGTTGGAGCATTGGCAATATATTTTTAGACTTTACAGGTGGTATGTTGTCAATGCTACAGATGATACTTAATGCATATAATTATGGTAACGTATAACGTATAAAATATAAAATTAATATTGCATTATTGAAAAGTAACTGATGATAATTTCTTTTTTAGATGATTGGGAAAGTATTTTTGGAGATCCCACAAAATTTGGTTTGGGATTTTTTTCAGTTGCATTTGATATATTTTTCATTATACAACATTATGTTTTATACAGGTATGTATATTTTTATTTCTACATCATAAACTATTTCTTAACTAACAACTTTATAGAATATGTACTGCTTACGTTTTTCAAAAACTTACTAACATAAGGATATTAAGAAAACACTAAAAAATGCATGTTGGTTACACTAATGCACATTTTAAATGTTAATAGAAATTTTATTTGTTAATATGCATTGAAAATAATAGCATTTATTGCATGTGCCAAACAATAAATAATATTGTACGTTTCATAAGTCTTACTTAGTTAATCTCTTTAATTATCTCATAACAAAATTGAAATTGACTACATTTTAAAACTCATAAATGTAATTAATAGAACTTACATTGTCAACATAGCTAGATGTAGAATATCTACGTAAAATTTGATAGCTAACTTTATATACATTGCTTATTATCCGCTTAAATCAGTTCAACTCTCATAAGTATGTATGTGCTTCTGCTAGTATGAATTGTAAATATGAGGCAGCAAAAACAATTTGTTTACAGATTTAACCATGAAAAGATGATTGACCTCAAAAACAGAATATAAGCACCTATCATCATCAATTTTGTTTTAAAATCATCTCAAAACCGTATACTTAGTTTTGCCTCTAAATTTGTACTAAATAGAAAAAGAATCATTAATTTTACAAAATAAATAACCAGGATATAAAAAATAACCAAATACAGTGTGAATAAAGATTTCATGTGAAGATTCAGTGGATAATATAACTTGTTATCGAGATTTTATTATTGTTAATAGGCTATACAAAATTTCCATTCCATTGAAAAACATGGAGTATATTTGTTGTAAATGAGATCATTTTTACTACTTTTATGAATCTCAATTGGTTTTTAATGTATAAATAAAAGAGAAGAAACCTTGGTTATAATAATTGTAACCATGTACTAATATGTTAAACGATATAACAAATATATCAAATGAAATCGATTATAAAAATAAAAATTATTTCATTAATTTTCTATCTTTTGTTATGAATAATTATAAGTAATTGTTTTAATTTTTTTAAGTTATTGATATTGTAATTGTTCGTGATTTTACATTTGTGTTTATCTTGAAAATATAACAAAAATTGTCGTGTGCATGCTATTGTGCACTTCAGTCTAATTATAAATATCAATATTTTTAAATCTCAATAGATTTCAAAATTAAGCATTTTATATTTAGTTTGTATTATGATGTTGTGACTTTTAAGCATGGTATTGAAGCTACTTTTATAAAATAAATTATAATAAAGTAATTGTATTATCTAATTATTAAAACTTAGAAAAGTTTTAATAATTTTTAGTGTCATTCCACTGCATTACATGTCGAACACAAATGGTTAGTGTCTTTGTAATTAATTGTTGTAAAAATCCTATATTGATTTTTACTTCCTACAAAATGGAATAATAAAATCCCTCTCAAATATTAAAACCACAGGAAGATTAATATTTGAATAAAGAAATGTGTATTCATTTTGAATAAATGTGGTTATTGCATGGGTGTGTATGTTGCGCGCGCGCGCGTCCAGGCGTATATGTGTGTGTGTTGTGTTGTACCTCTACTAACAGCACTAATTGAACTAACATTTTGCAATGAGTTATATATTATTGAAGAAAACGTGTACCATATAAAAGTAGAATCACTCACTATATACAAATGCATTCTTTTTATTTGTCCTTTTGTTATAAAGAAAAACTATATACATATAGATTACTCTTCACAGGGATCGTAAAGAATATATTGAAATACCTGGTAACAATTATGGAGAATCGCAAGAAAATGCGTCGACTGGTACTACAGCTTGATTTTATGTTACTGCTATCAACCAGTTGCTTGTTTGTCTCTGTTATAATAAAAAATAATCTATTTATGATTCAAATCGCAAAAGTGGCGCCAACATGGCTACCACACTCGACTTGCACATTATTTTAAATTTTATTCATACCAATAGGCGATGTGTATCCATGAAAACTGCGAGGCCATGTAACCATACGACAACATGTTACAATACACTTACGTAAATTCATTCGCAAAATGAAATAATCCACTTACTTTTACAACGAATACGTATCTAACGCGCACTGATTACAAAGATGTAACGGAAACTGTTACTCGAACTTTAGTTCGAAAAAGTATCGATATTTCGATTCGATTCAATACGCAATGCGTAGCCATCTAGTGGCCAGATTATATACTATTTATGTAGGAGTACGTGTGTATAGTTAAATTCAGTAGTATTGTTTGCTCAAAAAAAGAGGTAAGTTTAATTTCACTTTTTATTTAATTATGACAGAAAGACAATGACATAGAAAACTATAAAATATTATCATTAGATAACAATTGAAGAACGTAATGTGATTGAAAATAGATTTAAACTTGAATATAACCTCTTTGTATGAATGTACTATTTACTTTTCTATCATTACTATGTTGATCACTAGTGACAGAGTAAAATTAATGTGTATTATTGATTTTTTTTCAATATGTATTCACATTTCAGAATGAATATATCCTCTCTTTTGCGACCAACACAGTCTACGCTGTTCTTATGTAGAAAACTGAATTGTTGGACAGCAGCAATAACAAAGACGCATAGAAAATTATATTTAAATACTTTTCCTGTGCATCTTGTTTTACCAGATGGAAGTAGTATTAATATCAACTACCACGAACCAAGAAGGATAATTACTCTTCCTCTTAATCTAGATGAGCTTTCTGAAGAAGAGAAACAACTTAGATTGGGAAAACGTAAAACGGTAACTAAAGCAAAAATAGTGGAAGAATACCAAGATGACTTTGATGAAACTCAGTTTTTTAAGTAACTTATTTAATTGCATCATTTTGTAAATATTATATATTACATGGACTTTACGTTACACTTCTATATATAAAACGCATCTTTTTCTGGTTATAAATAGATCTACCATAATGGGTTTTACAATATTAAAATGACTTGTACTATAGATATATATCACGTACATATTAAATATAATACAATAAAATTATGAATGTATTTAGAAAAAAATTTATGCATCTTTATTTCTCTTTTTCATGCTAATATCTCTTAATGCATGAAACCATTGATTAACTAGAATAAACCAGACCAATGTTTTTGCATGACCCATGTTTTGGGCGAGGTATATACCTATTCTCAGACAATGATTAAACACAGCAGAAATAATATCCGAATAAAATATTGAAATTCTGTTTGATAAAAGAATAATGATATTATAATTTTTCGCAAAAATTGATTTTAATACATATGAGATACGTAAGTGTTATCAATCATGAACATTGTAGATACAAACGTGGATAATTATCGATGGAAAAGTGAAAGTAAACGATTACAGACTTCTTTGCATCCAATGAGTGTCCCGTGTAAACGCACGTTTTCTCCGCATATATTATACGATAGAAGATATCAAATGTATTAATAAAAAAAAAAAAAAAAAAAAAAAAAAAATCACTGTTCATAGGAAGAAAACTTAGAGTGGAATCGCACAAGATGATCGCATTGATTATTCATTTCGATTTTTTCTTTGCTTTGGCAAACCGTAAACTACGACGATCTTCCTGATAAACTTTCTCTGACTACGTACGTCTGCTTCCACTGATTTTTGAATTAATCATGAATTACTGCTAAAAAGTATCGTGTACGAGCTTTCAATAAAACAAGAGAAAAAGAGAAGAAAGTAATGAACCGTTTAAAGAGATATCGATTTTTATTGTTTAGAAAATAAACCAAGATTATTCAGTTTTTATTCTGCTTTCTTAAAGATTAGTTCTACACCAGTTTACCATCAATAAAACGATAATATTTTAATATGTGGTAAATAAGGTAAAATAATTTGGTAGATATTGAAGAAAAATATCTCTTGTGTAAAAAATATAAATTGTTTAAAACTATGTAGACATGTAACGGCAGTGACAAGAGGAAGGGACAACTTTGCGTCAATTGCATTAATCGATCTGAGTTAGCGATTGTTCGCGAAAGCGAGCCACGATCCTTTCTATCGTGAGAAGGGGCAACCAGGAGTCCATTTTCAGTTTCGGTACGATGATATAATGTTTAGTAATGTGTTGTTCGTATGTGATTGTGCGGATGCTTTCGATAGTAGTGAAACTCCTTTATTGCGACAGCCCAAGAAAATTTTGCGGCCTTTGTTAGGCAACGGCGCATAGCCCGACCATAAGGTGCCAGGACGCATTACGAATTAAATAGTAATGCTTCGTTACACATCTAATGGTTTTACGCTGTAGAGAAACATTGTCGTTTTCTAGAATATTCCAAGATTATATTAAATCGATATACCTATATTATATTATATATCGTTTCTCAAAATATCTTCAGGTGTCCAATTTAAATAAAAACTATAGTTCACAATGTGATATTCTTTTTTGTATGGTTTTTATTATAAGCACTATAATAAAATATAAGTGCTATATTAAGGATTAATAGGCGTATAAAAGAGAGTCTAGACGAGGAGTTTCACTTAAATATCTCGTAGGAAACGATAATAAAGCCCTTCGAATGCTCAGTGAACCAAAGAACGACGGAAAGGCAAAGTTATCGTCGGCAACATCCTGAAGAGATCGCGATGGAGGGAATGATCGTTGTCGGGAGACACGGCAAATAAACACCGTTCGCTTATGGCAAGTAAAGAGACGTGGCCATACTATGGTGGGAGTCAGTTCTGTTATAGTAGGCCACGAGGTAGCAGCTCCGGTGCTCCTGCAGGTGTAGACGATCGCCACAAACTCTCTCTTAGTTTCTGCTGGCGCGCCAGGCTTCTCGTTTTGCCGGAGTGCGCCGCTCCGTGAAAATCGAGCTACGCTACGAGATTGCCTCGAAAGCGATCCGGACAATGAAAACGCGAAATCTGTGCAATATCGCGTGATAAATTAGTGATCGAACGATCGAGTCGTTCGAAATCCGGCGAATTAACATCATATACCACATCGATTTCTATTAATTTATCGCTGCATTCGCTAAGAGATTACAATTTTAATTTGATCGTCGACATGAAACGACGACGTCTTTATTGGCCACGCACGGATCGATAATGCGATTGCATTGCAAAAATTGGATCGCAAGCGATCGATACACCACAAATTTTCCGTGAAGCATCGTGCAAATATAAATCGTACGAGCGGTGCGTTCGATTGCTGATCGCTTGACCGTTTAAACTGCACCGAGTCTTTAGAAGGAGAAAGCAGGAGAAGTTGAAGAGTTCAGCCAGCTGAAAAAAAAGCGCCTTTCCTTGACAATTACGATTCGTCGGATTCGATCTTGTTTCCAACTATTTTTTTCCTCTCAGAAACGCGTTTTCTTCGAAATCGCACACAATTCGCCGTAAAACAAATTCGTTTAAATTAAAACAACGATAAAGAAAAAACAAGAAAAGGAAGATTGCATTCTAAAAGACATTAACAGAGTTCATCCATCGAACAGCAAGGGAAAATCGAGAGAGAAAAATTATTATTTCGTTGATCGAGCAAGTCACGGTTAGCTTTGATCGTTTGTCTATTTTTTTTTTTTCTATCAGACTTCTAATGTTTCGCGACTTTGTAATTATTCCGCATGCCAACAAAACGAGAAAATGAAAGAATATTAATTCTTTCTCATTTCAAAGTTTCTTATCACGATCTGTGAACACGTGCTTTTCTTGGATTTTAACACCGGCACGCGAACGATGGATTTTTGAGAAGAACTCGTTTTTCCAGCCGGTTCACGAACGTGAGATGATTAGCAAACTCTTGTTGAGCTTTTGGATACTCGGATGCATCAATCTTTATGGTATGTTTTTCTTTATGTTTTTATTATTTTTTTTCCCGGTGTAATTGAATAATTTTTAGATTAAATTTAAATCGTTTCTTCAATTAAAAACCATGATATTTTATCAACATTATTAATAGTTTGATCTTATCACATGTGTCATAATTTTGAAAGAAAAATAATAATTAATTTATTGACTAATGCGCGAAATTAAGACGGAATATTTAATTTCTCTAAAATATTATATTCCAATAAAAGAACAACGAGAGCGCATTATTTATTTATATCATTGGAAATTCTTTTATTGATAATATTCATCTTATTTTAATCATTCTAAAATATTCATAAGAATAAGAACACCGATTAAAAATTGCCCGATTAAGTGATTTGCATTAATTTTTTTATATTAGCAGTTACGATATTCTTTTATTCTTCCAGTGCATACTTTGTAAATTCCGTTCTATGAACCGTTAACGAATTGGGGACAATTATTTAATCATGTAATTGGACGTTGAGGTCATCGACGGCGACGTCTTAAATTTTAAGCGTGTTTCTTAACCGATATCTGTCCACTACCGATGTCTGTTTTCACTCGCGTCGTTGGGCAAGGCCCAAGAAACTTTTTCCACAAGTCTGATCGCGCTCGTAAACCCCATCTATCAATTTGCTTTAGACTTAAATAGTGCTCGAAGATTGCAATACAAGACAGAAGTACTAACGAATTAAATATTTTTGTTGTCAAGAAAAAAAAAAAAACAGACGTAATTATCTCATGGTTCATCAAAAAATTCTTGCAGTTCAAAATTTATCATAATTGTAATTTCCAGTATCAAAACGATTCGTGTTCACTGATCGGTGAATACGAAGATGAAAACCCAAGCGACAAGTTTAACAAACAGAGCCAGATCATCGCGACTCTTGATAAAATTATTCCAGCGTCAGTGAAAGCGTCTCTGTCACGGCACTAATATTATATGCACGCGTCGTAGTGATTTCATATAAGTTGTCTCGACTGGCGCACGAAATTCGCAGACGAATTTCCCCGCGTTTCGGCCACTCACGAGCGTTCACCGCGTGAAACACGCGATGCTCGTTTGCGAAAGTGGTGTCCACGATGGTATCGTGAAATTCCGCGAAAATTTTACCATAAAACGAGATATGCTTTTCTACTAATTGTAAGCAAATAAAGGAAAAGAAAGCAGTTAAACTGCTTTTATTAAAATATCTGTAACACATCTGTGGTCGTAACACTAAAAAAAAAGGACAAAGTTCTAGGAATTTTTTATTTTTATTTTTATTTTTATTTACGCTTAGACGGCGTAATCAGCTAGATTTGTGTAATACATGATCGCGTGAAGCGCGTACGTGTATCTATGTACATATAAATTTTTATCGTGTCCATGACCGTGAAACTGGATCCAGTTACTTTCCTTGTATCTAACATAGTGATCTTATCCCAACGATTTACATGTAAATCTATAAAAAAAACTCGATAAATTGTAAATTTGAAGTTTATTCGTTTATTTCGATATGTGACGCATCATCGAAGACAAGGAAGAATTTTCAGAACGATGGAACTCTCTCGCGCCTTCGTAAGAGACACTTCCTCAGTTAATTGCTTTCTTTTATAATTAATTCGACACGTTTTCACGCAGAGTTCATTCTACATATCAAAACAATGAAAATGATCCGAACGAATATCAGTCCGTAAACGCTTTCTTTTTCAGTAACAGCCTACTTTCAAAGTGGCGTGTACAATGGCAGTTGTCTCTGATGCGTATTTCGGACACGAGATACATTCACGATATATATCGATACAGAACTACGTTCTTTATTCTCGACGATTCGCGCTTGCCGTCGTTCCAAATCGTTTCCACAGTGTGTCGTGTCTAATTTACCTAACAGACGTGTCACCTCATCGGCTTTTGACACGAATCAGGCTTGTCAAACGACTCGTGCCGGATTTGACCTTTTTTTCGCCTAGAATTTTGCCTCTCGTCGGCTGCGTACGTCGTTTCTCTCGACGAAAGAAGATCGCACGTGTCAAACTAGTCATCCGCTCGGAATCGGTTCGTAAACGAGACCTTCAGAATTTCGTGACCTAGTGGGCTATTGCGCTGACGTCAAAATGATTCGGCAGTAGGTCAGCAGGATATTAGGACACCTTGTATGCCTTTGAGTTTTAAAAGGGCAAAAGGCAGAAAACTGGTCGATACGTGTGTTGCAAATTAGCCTATTATCATGTTCATCGTGTTTAACAGATTTCAAGAGGTAAACGTACGTTTCGCTTGTGCAAACTTCTTAACGTAAAGATCAGTAAGATAAGAGTAATTAATTTCACTCGGTATAAAATTTTCTTACTCTGCAATTTATTTTTGAAAATGGTAATTTAACTTTCCTGCAATGAAATTTAATTTATCAATTAAGTAGAAAGCTACGCACAAATCGTAAGTAGTAGTCAATCGTGTAGACATCGAGCTGCGAAGTAATCTTGAAATACCGTGTTCCAGAAGAGGCAAACTATTTTCCTCTTCCGTTGTTGCACACACACACACACACATACGTCTGGAATATAATTACACGCTGTTCCGTGGTTTCGTTCTGTCAGTGATTTCGATGTCATCGCGGCCAACAGTGCGGAAATATGACGCGTCACAACGCGACGGTGGGAAAAGAAGGAACAGGAAGGTCCGATTCCGATTATGCCGCGAACGGGAACGGAACGGGATAATTCAATGATGCGAGCATCAATTTGCGCGCGGCCAGACAAACGCTCGCGTAATTATTTCTCGTCGAAGATTCAGCCTAGACTTCTCTCTAGAGATCAATGGCATTCCTATTAGTCATCGCTCAAGAAGATCGAAGTTACGTCAGTTACGTCAGTTACGCGATCAAAGGCTATTGCGATTAGAGTAAAAAGTAACCACTTGACGAAGACACGCAGTCCGCAAATCATTTTCTCGTACCTGCTCCTGATGACTATGGTGCAATCTCGAAGGATTATACTCTTCTTCCTAACAGCCATTTTGTGGTACGCCGTGAAACGCTAACAAGGTCTACGGTCTATTCAAATTCATCGTTCCTCTGATTTTGTAAGTCCACGAAAAAGTCAGAAGATTTTTTCCTCGCTGTGAAATAAACCTGTTACTTCACTCGTAATTTAAGCAATCTTCTTGATAACGGATCGCAATTATGTTTTGTGATTGTTGCGCGATTATGAACAGAATAACGTTGATTGAATTCTAACAGAGAAACGGAGGAAGTTGGTACCGAGCAACACCTGAGCAGTTGTATAATTTAGTCCATTACCTTGATTCAAATAATCTAAATACTTTCATTGACATTGGAACTGTCGGAGTGATCAAAATGATCAATTCGTAATTTTTCATAGAAACCTTATGGATTTATAACATTATATTTTTACTAGATTTGAATAATTTTTTGCAAGATGAAAGCATTTCTTTTATTGCAATGAAACTTTTCTCAAGTACAAGCTTTATGCTTTAATCATGGGCAATTCTAATTGTCTCTTTTCAACTTTCATATCATTTTAACGTTTGATGTTACAAGAAACCAGTTAACCGTGGATCTGTGACTACACGTTGATCGATATTTAGTTAGAATAATGCAAATTTAGATATTTCTATGTCGCTCACAAGGAAGAAAGAGAATCGGAGCGTTTCCCAGTCTCTTGATTCAGGTTAATATATTT
Source organism: Frieseomelitta varia (assembly GCF_011392965.1). Lineage (NCBI taxonomy): Eukaryota > Metazoa > Arthropoda > Insecta > Hymenoptera > Apidae > Frieseomelitta > Frieseomelitta varia. The sequence goes on from NW_025110152.1 coordinate 328,934, forward strand.
TTGTATGACACATCAAGGAGAGAATCCAAAATGTGCAAAAAAAATTCGAAGAACAGATCGACGAATCACAGTAGATCAGGTATAGGATCTCGTTCACGATCGTTTTATAAGTCGAGTATTTCTATAGTCGAAGTTAGCAGATACTTTCTCCGGCAAACGGTGTTCGTTTCCTTTTTCCACTCTCCTCGTGTATCTTTTTCGCGATCAACCGATACTTTGAAAAGTATTAATTGCTCCGCATGTCGTCATTCATCTTCAGCACTCATTTCTTAATGACAGCTTCAGTATACTTTTTAGAAAACACATTAAAACGGCCAATTAGATTGTTACTAGTGCTTATTTAAACTAGCTGTTTGATGGTTGAAAAAAAAAAAATCTTTATTTTTTAAATAGTACTTTCACTAATAGTGGGTCTACTTTCGTGCAAATATCTCGGACGTTTTCGGCGTCGTTTTGAAGTCAAACATTACTTCAGATGTCGAGAAGAGGTTCAAGTGTTGAACAAAGAGAGAAGTTATTCTCGAAAGCGTAATACTTAAAACCGCGCCCTCTGCCAATTATCGTACACGACAGTGCTTGAGAATTTAATTCTCACATCTTTTATTGCCGTTCACCGCCTCCGCCAACTTTCTCTCTATTTATTACCGTTTCATTTTTCATCAATGAGACCTTGACTATTGAACAGAACATACTGCCTCGAACGTCGGTCAGTCGTGTCTACGTTTTGCAAAGGAAATATCATTTATGTAAAACTATATCTTTATGAATATGATTGAACAAAATGGAATGTTTCATCTATTAAATGTTACTTTGAATATTTATTCATTTATCTGTACGTATTATGTGCAAAATTGTGTGTTTTTGTATTTTTGTATTTCATCCGTTTCCCAAATTTCTTTGTGTCTGTGTAGTTTTGCAATTCACGAATTAATTCATAAATGCATAAAAATCAAACATTTTTCATCTATCTGTCAGAAATTCTATTGATCTCTGTGTAACTTTCTAATGTGATGAAACCAGTTCAGGCTGCCGAAATAGGAAACGAAAAACGCGACGAACATTTGAAAGAGAATAAACGCTTATCGAACGTTAAATTGCGAAAGAACCAGATATTATCGACTCGCTGGTCTTGTCCTCTTCCTCTTTGATCGGCAGTCTTCCGGTTAGAAATTCATCGGTGCTTGGCCTGACCAGTGAGAGCTGTCCACCATCTTCCGACTTGTTGCGGTGGCCGTTCCAATTTACAGACGCATTTGGCTACAAATGCTTCCGGTTTTCTTTCACATACGTATGCCTACGTGCAATGTAAAGTATACGATCGTAGATTTTGCATTCAGTTCCTTTTATTTTTATTTCGCAAAATTTTGAAATCTGACGTTGTATCATTAGACTGCAGAATTCATATCCTCTCGAGCGTAATTAAAAAACTGCAGCGTAAGTAGAAATTCGTTTCCACTATTAAATATTAGAACAAGTACTAGACTTTTGTACATTTTTTAATCTATAAATGCAATGATATACGTATGTTATATTATACAGCATTATATTTTCATGTACATTCCCACTCTTAGGACTTATACTTTGTACGAAGAATCTGTAATATTGTATCAACAATTGTGTGTCATAAAATACGCTATGCAGTCTCAAAATCGATTGTCTCAGATGAATATTGAATATTGAAAGTAAAAAGTGGTCTAATACTTTTGAGCGAAAGTGTACATTTTCGTTTAAATATTATTGATGATTTTTTTCGTTCTTTGTCCACGCAGTACCGATCATTTTGGAAATAATGGAATAAGAGTGTTTTTGTTAATGAATTCGTTGATCCAATTGCTATTGAGAGGTGGCCACAAGTAGAGATCTTGAGAGTAGATTTATTGTATTGTGAACGGGAAAGGATCGGTAACTTTCATCGACTGCTATCATCACGCGATGCATCCACTTTCCGCGTGGATCCTTTCAGACGCAAAAGCAACACACGTTCGCGGAAGATATATAGTTCACAATCCATTTTCCTCTCTCTCTCTCAGAGCATAATCAACAAAAAGTCTCTTCCTCGCGCTGTTTCTTTATGGTCCGCTACTGGCGACAGGCGACGTATTTTTATTTAACGGATATCTGTCCTCCTTGATCACTTTCTTTTCGCTTTCAAGCTTATCGGTGAATCGAGCGCTTCCGTCTCGGAACGATCAACTACTTTTATTTGAGTCTTCCTGTCGGCAGATTTCCAATTTTCTTCTTCTTCTTTTTTTTTTTCTTCTTTTGAAGCAAAAAGGAATGCGAAAAATTGCTTCTTTTCTCGTGAAACATTTCTGTAATGATTCTACATTGAAAACACGAAAGTTGGACTGTAACATTAAAATTATGAAAATATTAAGGTTGTAAAGTATAGAAAAAAAATTTTTTTCATTCCCGAGTCGTTACATTTTTTGTCCGATCAAATTTCTAATTTCTTCGCGAAAAATATAACGTTTCTCTTTGCGGAATATTTCTGCTGCATTAGTTACGATATAATTCTAATTTAGTTGTATCATGTACCAGCCAACTATCTGTTGCACATGCAGAATTCCTCTAAGGTCGAAGACAGAGTTTCGTAACGAGTTTTCACAGCGAATGCCAAAGGCCAGACCATGAATTCTGTTTTAAGGTCAGGAGCATAGGGACGGCGGACTATCGGTGCCAAGCGGGAATAACAGCATAACGGTTCTACATCCGACAATTTCCATCTAAGAGACCTGATCAAAACTCAAATAGAAACCCGGGGCACTTACGTACGTTTGTCTCTTAGTTTGGTTTTGTAGAAAGTGAATTGGAACGCGCTAATCGCTGCGATCGAGTTTCGCTGAAAATTGTGTCGTTACCTGATTTTAATCTCTAGTTAAGTAAGTTGAAAGTGTTCAAAGATCGTTTATTCGAGCAGAGTTTTGTGCACTAGAACGAGAGAAAGTATCCAAAAACTAGAGATTTAAATTTTAATAACTCACATTTTCAACGTGAAAGCCAACGTTGGAAATTCAGACTTTAATATTTAAAATCCGCATCTTCGATGTAAAAAATGTTGAAAAATTGGAAAACGTTCGGAACGTTCAACATTTGAAGCTCAGAGCTAAATTTTTAAATATCCAAATCAGAATTTTAATATTTAAAACTTCTATATTCTCGGTGCGTGGATTTGAACTTTACTATTCAAAATTCTCCCATTTTTCCTGTAAAATCATCTCGAAACGATTCTCTGATATTTGAAAACACAGAGAAACAAAAATAACAAAATTCTCCCTAAATTCTTTCTAACAGAATAGGATCAAAAAAAATCGACCCATCGACTGGATCTATTACTGTTATCCAAAGAACGAACACCGTTGCGTATAACATAAGATTAAGCTGAGAATGCGAGTAACCAACCGGATGATACCGGAAATCGTCCCTTCTGAGAACCAGTTCACGATCAGATCACAGCCGTGTCCCACATGGAGAGCTAGTTGCTGTTCGCGCAAGAAATTGCTCCTTTGTTGCACCATTGTTCAGTAATGGCGTTGTTTATTCTGGAAATTCGTCAAAAGGATGGCCGGATGCGCGATACCAGAGATACTGAAACAATAACGTTGAGTAAGCGCGTGTTGGGTCGTTGCGTGTTTCGTTTTTATCAGTCGTTCCATTCGTTTCTGTTCGAGATTTATAAATTGCACGAATTGCTGTATTGTGACGTACGTGGAAAATCTGCGAGTGTAATATTTTTTTTTTTTTTCTTTTTCAAAATGGAGAGGTTTTGAAGCAACGAGGATTTGTTGAAACAGAAATTTGCCATCATCAGGATTCGAGTAGATATTTTTAATTAGATGACGAGCATCCTAGAAAAAAAATTGTGTTGTATGAATTAATGTAATTCGCTTAAATGTTATATCAATAACGGAACATTTGAACGGAATAATTGAACCTGTGTCTAGTATTTTCGTTCAACGGTTACATAATAAGTCGTCGTCGTCGTTGCACTAACGGAGGTGACGTTTCTAAAGGAATCCCGTTGCAGGGAGCGTTTAAAGCGTCTTTGTACCGTTAAATCTCAAGGCTAATCCCATCTTTGTTTGTTTCATCTACCTGGATATTATCTCTTCCAACATCCATTGGGAACTGCAAGAAATTTAATTGTTATTCATAATGATCATCGTCGCCCAATATAATGATATCTTAGATATCTCGTTTGAGATCAACGTCATGTATACACATACGTATGTACGTACATTTGACGCTCTCGTTAGTTGAAAAGCGATGGTAGTTTCTAGACTAAACGATCGTCAGGCTTGAATTATTAATTCAAACGTCTGGATTGCGACATTCTCGGTGCACATATAAGCGGTCAAACCGTAAACGCGCACAGAAGTTGTTTCATTATGGTTCTCGAAGGTGAAGCAATATTCCAAAGCGATTTCGAGAGCTTCGATCGATGATACATCCATGGAATCATCTATGCTTAATCGATTGAATATCTAATTCATGTCTATCGTGCCGCCAGCCCTCCTTTAGTCGAGAAATGTCAGATATTTTCCAATCGATCGAAAGTGGTTCGCCACTTACTAGTCATCCTCTGATTGCATAATAGCGATCAATCACGATTAGATACTAGATTCTTGTGCGAATTCGTATTTTTTGACAGTACGATTAAGATATAGGAAATTGTTTCACGTATTACGACTTATACACTGTTGTAGAAATCATTGCACTTTGAATTATAACGGGCAATTCTGTACATTTCTTCTTACATGCATTTTGTGCAGTTTTAAAACGACTATAAAATCCGCATAAAAATCAGAATCGTGACATTCATAATTTATAACAAGCTGTAATCGTAAAATCTTTCGAACAATGACACGTGGAAGGAGAAGAAACTTTTATGCATAAATGAGCATCTGTCTGAAATCTGTAATAAGGAAGCTCATCTTGTAAAATTTAATAAAACGTTTCGCTAGTAAAATTCAGTTTATCATCAAAGTGGAAAAAGTCACGCGCGAAGATGTTCGAAATTGAAGACTGTTAAATTTTGTCTGAATTCAAACAATTCATTATCACGGAAATCATGGAAACACTAAATTTTTTCAATCATTTTAAAGTAGTTTGCCATTCATTTAGTCATTTTTACCTATTTAAAATAGGTTGTTACGAACAATATGTAAAAAAATTTTTTCATATCTAAATGTTATATATTTAATGTATTTATTTTAAAAAATTTCATATCTAAATTTTTATACAGAAGTGGACTTTCGTAATGATCGTGATATAAGTCAATTTTCCTTCGAAATAAACGAAACAACAAGTTCAACTTTTGTTGACTGATTATGAAATACGATATTCCAAGTATTTCGTAATACTGACAGAATTTTCACCGCGAATTACGTGTCAGCGATGGAAAAAAAGTAGAGCAAAGGGTCAGCGTAAACGCGTTTTCTCCGGTATTTTCCATCTCGTTAAATGATCGGCTATTTATATTTAATCATTCGTCTGGCCGTCTCACAGGATACATGCTTCTCGAGCAATTTAACAGGCCTACAAGGTGTGTAATTGATAGATTTCGCCTGCGCTGTTGAGACGTGCCAGTTTTTGGATCGAATCTCCGTTAACACCGGCAATCACATTCGTCTACGTTTCTTCCTGGTTATTCAAATCACGCGATCGTGCCAGTTGAACAATTGTCAAAACTTTACTTGCCGTTGTACGCATATTTAATTTGAATAGAATCCTTATTGCACGTGAGAAACAATGTGCATACAAAATATATATATATAAACGAACTGTATGTCGTGATTTAGAAATTTACTTACGTAACAACGCGAGGGTAAAACATTTTAGGATTAATTTTCGCAAACCCTTCGCCAATGATCGCGGTTAAATAATATAATAGCTTCTTTATCGAGGAAGCGGAGGATTCTATTGTTAGTTGAAACATTGTCTCGCTCGAACGATCGTGATGTCGAAACTTACGTGAGGCAGAACTCGCGAGTTCGTCCATCCATCGTCAAAGAAATTCGAAGAACCGAAAGAATTACCGCGTTCGAGTTTCCCGTTCGACATCGTTGACTTCGTTTTCGATTCGGCGGTCAAGCGGCACGTACTAATTGTCATTGGCGATGCGTAAAACGGTCAGACTCGAGTCGATTCTACAGAAACCTTGACACAGCCTCATCGTCTAGACTCGAATAGACGTTTGCGTATCTTTTATAGATACGAGTATTAAACGATCTATGAGCAAAGTACCCGAATTTTTGATCAATACTGTATACATCTATATCGGTGTAGTCTGTTTCCTCGCTTTGAGGGCATACGTGACATAAACATACGTAACTTCCTACACCGCCGGTTCCACAATCGCGAAGAATTGGCGAGACGCAGTTAGAGCGTCAATCTTATCAATATCATTCGCCCCTCGCGGGATCGAAAAGGAATTTTGTTCTTGGGTGAGATCGCCGTGATATCTTCTACTTGTCGGCACGCAACCCCGTATTAGTTCCCTTTTAGTCGCCTTTGAACGACACGCAGGGATTACTGTTGGGTCATATATACACACGTAAAAACATATCTCTGCATGGAAACGCTGTTGGCCTCCGATTTTTCCGCGGCGAATCGCCCCGGTCGTTGGAAAGTCACCCGCCGACTTTTAAACGAGGCGACACGGTGCTCGGATCGGACGCACGACAACGCGAGTCACATACGGTCAGTCCTGATTTCAACTCGGTTGATTTCCCTTTTCCATGCCTCTCCCTGACCACGCTCTTTTCATCCAGACGCTCGTTCGACGAACAAAAACTCGGGCAGCTGAAACCGCTCTCTGATCTAGCTGGCCATTAACGGCCGATTCCTCGGGCTCCTGGCTTTCTTTTTCCGAATTTCTCCCCGGCTAGACTGGTCCGATCCGTGTTCGTCCGCGCCGACACCACAGTCACCGTTGCCGAGCACCACAGCCGGGATATACACTCCGCCTCCGCTCGTTCCCCGTCCCGATCTACGAGAGATATAGTCGAATAAAAGGAGTTTCTCTTTCTTATCTCGGCTGACCCGCCGCGCTGTCTCTGCCAACGCTTCGATACCAACAACTTTCCTCGCCCGATTTTTCATCCCGTGTTTTACTTTTACTCCTACGTCTCTGTACATTTCGTTCTATCTATTCACCGTGCCTTTATTTCATTTCATTTTATTCTCTCGTTCGATTCGAACGTAGCAATTATATTGGAGGCATGCTGGTTATTCGTTTTTCCAGCCACTCGAAAGACAGATTCCTCGAGATCGGAACCGTTCGCTGGGAACTCGTTCCTCGAGATGGTTATACTCTTCCAGATATATCGCTATCTCACTGCCTCTTGGTTTTTTTCACGCCGATCTAGGTCGCAAGTTCAGGAGACTGTCGCGACTCCTTGACCCGCAATCCTCCGACTGAGGATAGGTGTCTCTGATTTTCCGTCCAACGGATCCCGATGATCTTTGAATCTCTTGCGCCGGTAACTGGTTCACGAACCATAACGAATGACCAAACTGTATACAATAATTCGTCTTCTTTTTGAATTCATCGGTATATCACTGGATAGAAATTACTAATTGTAAGAAGTAATAAATTTATTATTTGCTTTGCCTGGGTTATACTTCAATATACTTGAAACTGAGAAAATATTGCAATTCCGGGGCAAATATTCTCAACGTAAACATCCAACAAGCGCACGAGTAATAATTAAACTAAATTTAAAATTTCCTGAAGACTAGTATTCAAAATAAAATAAAATAAATTTCCTAAATCTATGGGATTTTTACAGTAATTTCAATAGAAAATAGGAAAGTTGTATAAAAAAAAAAATATAGAAACGAATACTTAACTTGGATATTAATCTCCAATTGCTTATATTGAGATTAAAATCATCTCAATTCCACGCACAAGAAATCGACCTACGAATTACCAGATCCTCCGATCGCAGTAACAGCAGATACCATAGAATGTACACAGGGTAATTGGAAATATTCCAACAAGTATCTCTGCAAGCATCTCCAACGGATTTCAAGATCCTCGCTACGTTTGATCTCGGTACTAATTGCGTTTTCCGTGATAGACACATGTTCCTCGAGATTGATCGATAAATCAACCGATGTCTGAGTCGCGATTTTCCAACGCTTCGGTGGACCGACAGGTTGCTAGATCGACTTATCGATCGGCTAAACTTTCCCTTCTCACGAATATCGTGTCGGATCTCGAGCCTTCCAGCCAGCTCGTTAACCTCCTGTCCTGCAACAACATCCAGTCACGTTCGCGATACGAATTATGGCTTCGATTTGAACAACGAAACAACTTGTGATTCTGTGGCATTTGAACTTGTATTTTAGATTTCAATTCTTTGAACTGAAGATTAATGGGCATTGCAATTACTATCATCCGATAACATTCGGATACTTCCTTATTTTTTGACGAGACTTTACTTGGAAAATTATGAATAAATTGAAAACAAATAATTTTTATACTTTATAATTGTCGTAGCTGTAGTAGATGATTACGATACGATTAAATTAATTTTTCAAGCAATTCTTTGAGCTCTTGTACACTAATTTATGTATACGTATCATCTTATGTAGAACTGTAGTTTATTAGCTGAAGTAATCGCCAGATTTGTCTGCAGGTGTTTCAGTCTCCGAATCAGAAATTAGATTAAGAAGTTCGTCTTTTACTGATAGAGGAGCTTCCAAAATTAATAAGTGACACTTAAGTAGTAAATTCATTATTATTATATTCCTTGGTAGCTAATTTAAATTTAATAAATTTGTTAATTTCATTAAAAGATGGCGAATACTGCTTCTAACTACCAATTTATCATACATTGTCGCCGTCAAAATCAATTAAAGTATCCAAATATTTATAAACGATAGCATTTACAACACTTCGATACTCGACTCGACGTAACGACCTAAAAAATTAAAAAAAGAAAAGAAAAAAAAAAGAAAAAAAGAAAACACGATTGTTGAGTTTCTGGTACGCGCGAAATCTCTGGCCGACGTTTGTTGGCCGGTAACTGCCGTGAGAAAAAGGAAGCACACCTGGCTTACTTGCCGAGTTACGTCGCGTCGTTGTCTTCCTGCGTCGCGTTCCAGAAGATTGTTATTCAGGCGTTATGCTAATAACAGCGCAACGAGCCAAGGAAACCGTTACGAAGCTTCGCACGAATCTATCAATCTGGCCTACGATGCGTGTAGTTCAGGCTCCGAATCTCCGATTCGGTTGTCCGGCTCGTTCCGAACAATTTGCCAGGCCGATCGGCCGAGTTTGTCGGAAACTGATTCAGGCGCGCGCGCTTTGAGTCCTCGATCGAGCACAAACTGACTCCTTTGGCTTTACATTCTCAAATTATCAAAGATAAAAGAGATTTCTCTGCAGTATATACGAATGGAAGAGTTAGATAGCTGCTGAAACAGATTTCGTCGCACGAAGGTTAAACAGAGAACGAAGATCTCACGCCGAGAAACAGTACAATCGCGGAATTTTTTTGAAACAAGTTAGTCTACAAAATTGCACGAAATAATTAGTATGCGATTGAAATAAATTAATAAACAAAGTTGCACATAAATATTCGAAAAGAATCTCATAATGGGGTACGTTATACCGATCGGGTTATATTACATGGGAAAGATTTAAAATGGAAACGTTTGCTATTGTAAAATACATACTTTCTGATCAAATAATTTGACTATTATGAAGTTCTTGTCCGTTTCGTGCATCACATTGAAACGTAGATAATATCCTAATTTAAAGATTAGAATCAAACTTTTCCTGGCAATTTTCATTCGTCATTCCGAGTATTGTTTACTCGCGAATCCTTTCTCCAGGAAGCTCTTCGATTTTTCACGGTTCGTTGCTGCAGTCTGAAAGGAGAAGTTTTGAGAAAATTTCAAAAATACTGCACGATTGTTGCAGGAGACTCGGCGATTGCGCAAGAATGGCCGACGCCACTCGACGAGTCCGCGGACGAGAAAAACGACGCCGAAATCTTTCGAGCGGTCGTCGAATCAATGAGACAGTGGACGTTGCATAAACAGTTGCAGCACAGAACCAAGAGAGAAGTTTCCAAAGTTTGCTACGAAGATGTCGGCTGCTTCGAGGACACGGGACCTTTTAGCTATCTGGAAATGCTTCCGTCACCACCCAAAGAAGTTGGCACTAGGTATTGAAAAGTAAAAATACTGCACACGATTCGTGAGTAAACCGCAGATTTTTACACATCGTACGAAAAAAAAAAAAATAAAAATGTAAAGGTATTCAGAATAAGTACAGTGCTTTCCACAATATATATTCGCGTGAAACAATATTTCAATTGTAACAATATTTTTAATTATTTTCATTATTTTAAATTATATCATTATAGCTAGAAATTTTAAATTACATTTGTTATCATGAGAATCTAATTTTCTAATTAATTACCAATTCCCATAAAAATCTACGGCTCTTACTTTGTCTTAATCAAATGCGATCTAAGCAATCGTATTGTAAATGTGTTCAGAACTTTTACACGAACACAGCGACGCGACTGTAATTTACAATTGCACTCATTTCCTTTTGTCGAACGATTTGTGCTTTCCTCGCGATGATTACCGTTATTTTATGTTGCGTTGAAGTGATAAGAAAACAGAAATGATACTGATTGTATCAGTAACCTAGTTTGGTAAAAGCACGAACGTAATTTTGTTACATTTCTCACAAGTAACGCAATGCGTTGTAAGAAGTATGCTTGGTTCTGTCTGCAAATAAGTTTGATCGCGCATGACCGCGTAATTGAATTCTTCGTTCTCGATGTGCGTTTTTTGTGTAGATTTTTAGTGTACGGCAGCAGAAAGGCGAGATCGATTCCGATGGAAGTTCCTGCCGATGATATAAACGATAACGCACACCGTGCCATAGATCCCGATCTACCCACCAAAGTGATTGTACATGGGTTCGGATCCAGCTGCGATCACGTCTGGGTTTACGAAATGAGATCCGCCCTAATGACCGTGCACGAATGTAATATAGGTTCGTAGCAATTCCTCCTAGCACCACCGACTACTATGTAACATATTTATGCAAAATATCCAACGTGTTAGTACAATGAATATTTATGGATATCAACTGCAACTTTAATGTCCAATTTCACACTGCTAAATGTTACAATTAAGGTCAATTTAAATTTTCGGCTTTTAATTCATTCCACTTGCTAATTGTAAGTGTTGTTATTAAAAGATGCTATCGTTCGTATATTTTACACATTTTTTTAATTTCTCATAAACACGCAACAACTCGCAGATAATCGCCCGATGCGAAATTTTATTTGCGAGAAGTATGTTCGATGCAAGATTTTTCCATCGCTCGCTAATTGGTATCAGAAAATTTCATCAAGTACTCCATCAGTTGATCACGTACAATCAGCGTTAAATTTTTCTTTTTACATTGACGATCTTCGTATATTCGAATATCTTTTTTAGTATGTGTCGACTGGGGTCCAGGAAGCGCAGTTCCTAACTACGTAAGGGCGGCTGCCAATACTCGTCTGGTTGGCCGACAATTAGCCAAACTAGTTCGAAGTTTGAACGTACCTTTGGAGAAGGTTCACTTGATCGGTTTCAGCCTGGGTGCCCACGTGGCTGGATTTGCCGGTGCTGAACTAGGGAACGTCTCCAGAATCACAGGTACCGAAACTATTGTGCAACATTTTCCCTCTGTGTGCAGTTATTTATGATGATTTTTATGCTACATTATGAGTTGTATAAGAGCTACACTTGCTCTCCGTAATCTGAAGAATAGATATGTTTTCAAGAATTGCAACACATCGCGTTCACTGTTTGTAGTCACGTCTCGAAATTTCTACCTTTTCCACGAAATTCAGGACGAAGTTTAAGAAGCGAAAGAGTTGATTAAAAATTTCTGACTCACTCGTGCGAGTAAATTCTATAAAGATCATAGGAAAATATATATTTTCTGACCGCGTAAATTGAGAAGTGACTGTATTTTTGTTCCATTACTCTGTTCTATGGCGTTTATTACATTCAAGTTGCATAACATATTGCGATATAGTTGTAATCTCTATGTTTTTTCGAGATGTTATCCATATCCAGTCATGTTTACTTCAGTCAAGCATAAAGTTCATTCGATATTTATATTAATCGCTGAATCGATTAAACTACTTCAGTCCGTTCTCTCTCGCAGGTATCCTTCGATGGTACATTCGATAAAGATCGTCTCATTTTGCGAAATCATCGAGTTAAATTTAAATTCTCAAGACGAGTCAGTAAATAAATTAGGTTAATTCAATTGGGAAATATAAATTTGCGTAAATGCATATATGTGATCGAATGGAGAGAAAAATGGCGTGGAAAAACGGCGAAAAATTGAGTAACTAATTACCTTGTTCGTGCAACCGTTCACTAGAAACTGTAACGAGGACTTTTGCAAAAGCGCGAGCATGTAAACGTGCCGCGATTGCAACTCGGATATTTTCTTCTTTCTTCACGCGTCAACGACTCCTTGCATCGATACCGGTCTCGAGTATCCACTCTTTCCAGCAATTTTTCGTTCCGTTCTGCGATTTGAAGGCGAAAACAGAAACTCATACGCGTTTAAATATCGACTTTCGTTTTTTTTTTTTTTTTCTTTTTCTTTAATCGACATCACTTTGAAGAATATATATATTTAGACAGTATCGCAATTCGATTAAGAGATTCATTCAGATTTTCCTTATATCTTCAACTTTTGTGACTTGACCCTTGCAATAACATTCTTGCAATAACTGCAAACGATCTATTAAATTGACACTGAAATAAAGAATACACCTGCATCGTGTAATACTTGACACTCTGTGAAATTTACAGATACATTTAGAACATCAGAGATACACGTCTCAATACGAAACACATTAAATCACTTACAATTAAATGCTGGTCTGCAAGAAAAAATTTCGTCTACCTTCAATTGCTCTTCTTTTATTTATATCAATCGATATGTCAATATTTTAGTTGGTATCATTTTAAATACTTTTGAGTATCTTTAGACAAATATATCTTCACACTTCTGTTTGACCCTTTTTTGGAATTTTCTCTCTCACTTGATCCAAAATGTCGACTGTAATAATTCTTGCGATCGACAGGACTAGATCCTGCAGGACCGCTGTTCGAGTCCCAGGATCCAAGAGCTCGACTCGACAAAACAGATGCCAACTTCGTCGACGTGATTCATAGCAATGGTGAACAACTGTTGCTCGGTGGTTTGGGATCCTGGCAGCCTATGGGTGATGTCGATTTCTATCCTAATGGTGGCAGAATGCAAACAGGTTGCTCCAATCTATTTCTCGGCGCAGTATCCGATATTATCTGGTGTAAGTATCCCTTCTATTATATATTGCTGTTTTATTGCACGTTTTTGTGTAGGACACGATTGATTTATATTTTTGTGCATGTACGCGAACGTACGATCTCGCGAACGACGTAACGAAATGACGCTTCAATGACCACATTAATAATTTCTTGCCATTTTTAGACTTTTTCATAGTGTTGCTAATGTTTACTACAAATTGAATGCTTCACGCTGCTTTTATTTTTTAATTACTTGTTCTACCATTTAGTTTTGTTATATAAAATCCGAATGATAAAGTGCGCTGCGAAAGGCAACGAATATTTTGTTACATTTTTATCAAGGTAATGAAAAAAAAAAAAAAAAAAAAAAATATGGAACTCGAATGGAAACTCGTTTTACTATACTTTCTACACTTTCGATATTTTTTGTATTTTCGCATATTACGCGCATTGCGTGCATCTTCATTTCTGCATAAAAATTCGCAGTCTACTTATGACCGGTTATACTTTAAAACTTTGTCTCTCATTCATCTCATTTCAGATGATACGTGTTACAATAAACCTATGTAGTACACTTCGTACAATTTACAGCAGCGTACAGTTGGCGTAAGTGTTGCGCGTAATGCACTTGACTTACTTAACACACACTTCGTATGTGCTTTATGTACCTGACGCACTCGTGACAATAGAGCGACTACGTAGAATTTTTTTCAAAACAAAAGAAAAACGAATAATAACAGACAATAAAATTTTCTGAAATTCTCGCAGGTTAAGGATGCTTAATGACACCTGTCGTCACTCCCTTTGTACGGCAATGTGTTCTCAGTGAGAGCTATCGGCTGAACGTAATTTAAAAGATACGATAAATCAGAGAGATTAGAAAGTGGGATCTTTCTCATGTTCGTCATTCGATATAGTGTTAGCCTTCTCCACAACGCGCGGATCGAATTATTTGTCCTAAAGAAAGCGGGTCACTCTGCCCCCGTCGTGAAATGTCGCTTAAAGATGACGATTGTAAGAAAATCTCGCAGAATATGGGATAGACATAGACATTGAGATTACAATGTATGAAATGTACGAATGTGGAATGTAAGATACGAAGCGTGGAATATCGATAGATAGAACATGTGAGATGTAGACAAGATGAGATCTCTCTAAAATGAGTGTCAAGATTTCTCGGGTATTCAAATCATCTTTCCCCGTAATCATAAATATAAATGAACGAAACAAAACATTCGATGCTCGTGACAACGTTTCACGTTTCGTTTCTGAAATAATCGCTGTATTAAATAATTCGTTAAATAAACGTTGCAGCAAGCGCTGTTGAGGGTAGATCGCTGTGCAACCACCGAAGAGCCTACAAGCTGTTCACCGACTCTGTCAGCCCCAAGTGCCGATTCCCGGCGTTTCCCTGCGACAATGGTTACGACGGTCTTCTCCGTGGCGAGTGTTTCCCCTGCGGCGTGAACGGTATGGGCAGGCCCTGCGGCGATATGGGTTATTACAGCGACGAGTCACCGGCCAGGGGGCAGCTTTACTTGGTGACGAGGGACGAAGAACCTTTCTGCGCCCACCAGTACCAAGTGAAGGTGTACAACAGCCGCAGTGAAAGACCTGCAAGGAGTTACGGGAAGTTACAGGTGACTCTGGTCGGAGAAGGATCTTTCAACGACACGTTCGCGATGACGCGAAAGGACGAGGAGCTTCTGGTTGGCTCGATTCTCCAGAAAATTGTTGTTCCGCACCCGGCGATTTCGACGGTGGAAGCTATCGAGGTAACCGAGTAAATTGGGACGTACACTTCCGGTCGAAAATTTAAAACGCGTTGAGATTCCATGGGAGTTGTTTTATTCGCGATATTATCATTTTTAAAATAATTATTTTTAAAAATAATATCCTCCCTTCTCAGACGAATGTACGAACAAGTTTATTTCGTATGTAAGATCTCCCCAAAAGTGTGTCGCGTAATATAATATATATAGAATTTTAACAATAAACCATCGTTCGTTCTTGTTCAAATCCCACAGATCAAATACACAGCGTACAGCGGTTGGATCTCTTCGGGCTTAGTGTCCTGGGGCATCGACAAAGTGGCCATCGTCGATAGCTTTGGGAAAACGCTGTCCGTCTGCAAGAAAGGATTAAGCTTAGAATCTGGGAAGCCAGTGTTCCTCCCTCTATTCGCGGGAGAATGCAACGTCCCTGCGGAATCGGACAACTCGACAACGTCCCCGGCGACGATGGAACGTCTGATAGAGGAGAAACAAGGCGGCATCGGCCCGTTCACCAAGGAACAGAACTACGAGATGAAAGACGATAGAACGGAAACAATCTCGAAGGAGAGGACTGCCGCGCCACTGTCCTCGTCGAAAGGTTTGGGTCCATTCACCAAAGAACAAAACGTGCGAATGATCGAACGAAAGGAGAGCTTCAAGCCGGGCCACTTCGAGGAAACGAGCAGTCGCGGTAGCGGTTCGAACAATCCTTGGAACATCGTCGACATATCCAGCGACGGGGATTCCAACTCTTTGGAAAATTCAGACTCCGAGAGGGGTAGAGGATTCTCTGGTCCGAATTTCTTCGGTGCTAGAAGCTCATCCCCGGATCCTTCGGTGGAACCAACGACCGAATTCCTCCCGGAAATTCGCGAGCCTGTGCTGCAAGTGGACAAGAAGGAAACAGGAAGGTCTTTGAAATTCCCGGAGATCACGGAGCCGATATTGAGGCCCCGTTCGGCGAGGCAGAATACCAGGAACGAGGTTCACGGCCGTGAGAAGCAGAAGGAGGAGATACAGGAGACGTCCTCTACGTCCAGAGCGTTCACGGTTCAGTTCCTACCTGAGAGGTTGGCTGGGATCTTGGCACAGGCCGAGAGGTACGCTAGGCAAACGCTCCTTCCTTTGATTTCGCAGTACACGCCCAGCTTCGTGACTGGGACGCGGTTCGAGGAACCGAAATACTTTCCACCTTTGGGCGAGATTGCCTCGAAGAATCATCGAGAGACCAATGAATCGGCGATGGCGAGCAACGATCACCAACGTCAACGAAGTGACGATCGAATTGGTAAAACTGACAACGAGTCTTTCATGGAAGCGAAAATGAAAAATTCTTCCAACGCTACGTCGATGGAAGTACTACCAGTCGCGGAAGCGAATTCTCAGGAGAGAGATCTAAATTCAACGAGAATCGACGAGAGCAACGAGTGGACACCCATGGAACACTCCACCACATTAAACTCCGTATCTAGGAAAGACTTTAACGCGTCCAGGTCCCTGAATTGGGAACACGAGAAATACAACTGGTCCATGCAAACGACGTTGGAAAACAGTAGCTCGGAAATGGACGATTGGGTGCCTATTACGGTTAAAAGCGAAATCGAAATGTCCGAGGCTTCGAACAATGTGTCTAACGAGATCGGTTTGACTCACGCTGTTACCGACAAACAGATCGAGACTGTTCAAACATCTGGACAGGAAGCTGTGACGATGAAAAACACTAGGAATAACACGGACGAAGAAAGAGTGAAAGACGAGAGGAAGTACATACCACTGATCAATCCGAGTACCGAAGAATTACCGTCGACGAGCACGAATGATATCTCAGAGACTGGCTCGAGTTCCTCCACGTACTCGCCGTACTCTCACATTCAGAAAATACCCAGACCGATCGAGACGAGAGCTGGAGGAAGTTCGACGAGGAGAAGTATGGTCTTCCCATACGCGTACGAGAAGAAAAAGGATCCGAGGACTAGGTATATACCTTTGATACCGGAGGAAGATATGGGAAGGTCTCACTCTTCGTTCGAAAGAGAACGCTGAACCAATTGAAACGAGAAAGATTTATTGGAATTAATGTATATTGGAACAGTGGATCTGTGGAATCATCGTTGAAGATACGTTCCATTCTGACAAACTTCTGGTTCCTCATTGACTTTTTCTATTGTTCGTAGTTGTCGTTGATGAATAATATCATCATCATCATTCTCTGTGGAGCGTGTGTATCGAATTTGCGTTGGTAACGTTGGTCAGTAGAAATCGACGGCTTTATAAAGAACGCTTTGAAGATGTTTTTTGGTAAAAATTGGAGCCTTAACTTTATTTTTGTATATAGGAATTTTTTTTACAATATATATAATATATATATATATATATAGCTTCGCTGAAATCTGTTTCTTTCACATTCGTTACCGTCAATTAATTCTTAATTATTATCATCGTCATCTGTGTTTCCCCCATGTATTTTACTTATGTCGAACGGACGATCGTAAGAGCGAAAAAATCCCACTTTTGTATATAATGACCCGATCATTGGAAATTGCGAAACGAATATCGCTGAAATAGCATTATATTTCTTTCTCATTTTTTTTTTTTTTTTCTCGTAATAATATGTACATCTAGGGTCTGCGCAAGCCACGTTTACTGACGGTGGTGCGCGCTGACGATAGTCAAAAGTATGGAAGAGATGATTCAAGTGGATTTCTATGTGTATCTATAATATATCTGTTTTTACTTAAAATAAATAACCATTTTTAAAAAGAAAAATGCGCCTCTCGGTCTTACAAGTCCGATATACTTTTACTCTTTGTTACTTTCTCACGTTTCTTTCTCTTTCTCTCTTTCACACACGCACATACGCGCATAAACATACCATCTTCTTCGTCTAAACCCTCGACAATCACTTTTCGAGCAACCAAGTATTTCAGGATATGCCCACTCCTGATATGTCCGCGACTATTAAAAATAACTGCTATTCGCAGTCCTTGCTTCAACGTTTCTTCAGGTACCGATTGACGCGTCAAAACAGAACGCATCGTTCTATGATAATCGACTCGATACAAAAATAACAGGTACACGACGCATATTTGTTTCGGCAGCTGGGAAGACTAAAGTTAAAGGGGCTGATTCGTCGATCATCGATACACTCGAAAATAAAAGCTTTGTCAACGGATTCGACATAACACGTTTTGCGTTATTTTCGTATCGACTCGACGGAACGAAATGAAGAAAAAAAAAAAAAAAGAAAAAACAGAAAAAGAAAAAGGAAAAACAAGAAAAGAAAATCTTGGCTTCTGGTCGATAGTGCATTCCGTTAGGCAAGGAAGAAGGGACTGCGAATTATCGAGAACTTACTACTTACATACATTATTTAACAAACACGCAGTCTTATCAAGTAGAACCCGTGAACGAACTCTGACAAGTAGAAAGGTATAGTTACCTAATTACTCTAGTAGAAATTTGGTTCGACTCGTCCCGCAACCAGGGTGACGAGACGATTTACACGCTGACGCGTGGTAGAGACACCCAAATTATTCTCTCCACGTCCTCTGCTACTCATATACAGTACTCTTTCAAAAAAGAAAAAAAAAAAGAAAAAGAAAAAAAGAAGGAAATTCATTGAAAATAAATCGGAATTTTCATCGTGATACAAACATCACGTGGAAGATAATTTAAAAAACGACTAAGCCTATTGATTCACGATGTAAACGGAAACGTAGAGAGATCTAAGACTTAAAAAACGATTCGATGCTTATCGGAAGTTTCGTAAAAACACTGTATCTGTGTAGGAGAGCGGAACTAAAGACTATTATGCTTCGCGTACCACCTCGAATTCGTTTCCCTGTCCCACTAAGCTCTGTGTCAACGAATTTCGATTATACAACTAAGTATTTTACCGTACAACAGAGACACGAGTTCGAGAAAGCAGTCGACGAGCACGTACGATATCTTACGCTTTTAAATATTCACACACACGTGTAATCCACGCATTCGATACATCGTCATTTACATTCTGAATTCCATTTGTCTTCTCCAAAACGTACGTATGTACGTTCTGACGAAACGTTATCTTTACAATACGCTCGTTCCGCGTTTTGTCAACGACTAACGATGTAATATATTCGTAATTTTCGAACAGGTTGTGTGGTAATTCGCTTTCGTTCTCATTAACGTATTGTTCACTTTCCATGGAACACTTAAGTTTACATCGCTACGACATACAAAAGATAAGGCCGCCACGATAATACACTGACTAGATCAGTTTCATTTTCTCTCTCTCTCTCTCTCTCTCTCTCTCTCTCTCTCTTTCGCGCGCGCACGTTTTCTCTCTTCTTCCCTCTCTTTCGCAAGTGTGTGTGTGGATCATCTCTGTCACACAATTCTTTTATATCAACAAAAATATTCAGGACACGTGTATCTCTGTCAACAAAATATACTATGTGTCTCGTTTCGTATCCTGAGTACTAAATCTACGACGCGCGACGTACGACCGCGGTATCGAGGCGTCGTGCGCTGGGGAAGTATGTATGTATCGTTCGCTCGATCAAAAAGTGTAGTTTAAAAACTCGTATAAGCACAGCATAGGCCCTGACGAATTCTTCTATCTCACCAAACTTGCACGATATATTGTGCACAAGAAAAAGACGGCAGTACTCAAAAACGGCACGCAGACAAATGATCGATACAAAGAAACACAAGAAAGATATAAATCACCTGGCCAACGATACAATGATCCAGCTTAACGTGAAGAGTCTGACACTGAAAGTTTTTCTCAAATTAAAATAGTTTCGTTTATTTTTTATTATTAATATTATTATTTCTTTCTTTAAATATTTGTGTTTATGTAAGAAAATATACCGCCTTCTGTTTGTACATTGCCGTAGTTTTCGGTGCTTATCTCGACATCCTCGTTTAATCGTAAGAGAAACAACGTCAACTTCGATATCGGCGCGAAAAAGTAACGCGTACAAAAAACGAACCAAGTGAAAGGAGACGATTGTTGGGATCGGTAACGCATTGAAGAGCCGTTTTCAAGGTAGAGATGTGAATACAACTGGTAAACTCACGTTTCGATTTCGTTTGATCGTCGAGTAGTAAACGATAAAAAGTCGGTTGTCGTGGATAAGGACGGAGGTGGCTAACTAGGAACTGCGAGGCACTGCGAAAAGGTAAGAACATGAGCAGCGTTTTCTAACTGGCATTCGAGATTGCCGCAGTCTCAAAACCAAACGTGTATTGCTTCTCTCAATCCCTTTGAACCGTTAACTTCTCTCTCATTTTGTTCATCCATTCTCCTCTTTCTCCGCTTCTACTAAATTACGTACGTACCTAGGGAAATAGGTTGGCATTTGGAAAATTCTCGAATAGATCCCAAACTATACAAACTGCAAGAAACGTTTCATTCTCATGCAAAACACTATTGACGTATTCCTCGGCGTGTCTAAAGTGAAAGAATCTTCTCTTTTTTTTTCAATTTTACGGCTATTGCATCCAGTGTAAAGTTCTCCTCTTTCTCTTTTCTTTTTCTTCAAAGTGCACTAACGCTGACGGTGAGAAATGTCTAACGATCGTCGCACGCGGAAGAGGAAACTCGTGCCGACAGCTTCGAACATAGTTGCATGGATCAATAATGTATGTAGATTATCAAAAAACATCACAGTCGGGTTACTAGAATTTTTTTTTTTTTTTTTAAAGAAGCGTCCGCTCGACTCGTACTCGACTGTATTTTCATTGAACTTGTACCACAGATGCTCGAATCCGGTAAATACCGACCTCGTTCTCCATTTTCAAATATTCTAACTTCGATCGCCAAAGTCCAATAAAAATATAATCGATTCCTCGATCCTTTCAGCTCTTCCGTCGCGCGCGACCAGGTTGTTCGACTCCTATTTTCCTCCGGATCTCTCTACTCTTCGCTCCAATATCTTTGTCGCGTCGATATTGCCGTCATTCTTGCCTGTGAAACAGCTCGTCGTGTCGAAACGTTTCTCCGTGTAGGCGCGTCTGCGCGCGTGCGTCTCACGCGGTCCAAAAACATCGGCAGATAACTAAGAAATCCTAAGGAACAAACTCTACGGCGTGCAAGCGACGCGTATCACTTTTTGTCAAACAGAGGCAACTTGCTGCGCACTGCACCCTCGCAGACGACCAACCTCTGTGCGGCTGAGATGCTGCACAGCGGAACAGGACCCTCTAAGCTTGCCTTCAACAACGTTAACCTACTAGAACCGGCATCGTGATCGGCGAGTCGCAAGCTGCCCGCTTGCTTCCTCTCGAAATACTCGACGATCTTGGAGATGGTCTTGCTGGAAGACCCGATGCCGCTTAACCTATCCTCCCAGCAAGAGTCACCACCACCTAAACTCGCTATATCCTCGGACGAGTCGGTGTAGATCGAGCTGGTCCGATGATCGTCCAAGAGAAACAGGCTGCTCGCCGCAGAGCTGCTCAACGTGGAGGTGTGTCGGCGATTCGGCGGCTCTGGGCTGAGATCTTCGCCGACGCAGCTCCAGAAGCCCGACTCGCAGCTACCGCGCCTCCTTGGCTCCCATCCGTCCCGGAAAAGCGGGTGGGTGAACAAGCTGGCAGCGCCCACCTTCGTAGCCACCTGAAAACCGAATTATCGTTTCATCTCTAATTAACTCCGTCGAGACGCGATCTCTTCCGTGGCTAATTATACTTTGATCGCCTAGACTTCTAATTAATACCAACGCTGTGTTATTTAGCTCACCAAGCCATTGTTAAATCGCGAACAAATGTTAACTTTGCTGTCTGTACCTTCCTCTCCCATTTCTTCCTGGCAGTGGGACTGCTCGGTTCCGAATTTGGTTTCTTCCTGTCCAAGATCTTCGCGATACTGTCGTTCTGCGCGGGCTTGAACTTGGCGATAGCATCGGTGACGCTCGGCCTGACGTCCTCCAAAGACGGAAGCTCCAGACAGCTGGAGAACAGGTCGCCGAGAATTTTTTTCACGCCACCCAACGCGTGGAACGGATTCGCCGTCATGGGCCTGTAATGCGGATCCCTCCTGCTAGCCAGTTCCGCCACTCTTCTCACAGAGTGACATCTCGCTTTGTCCGATGGCGTCGCGTTGTCGCAACCCCTCGCGTCTGCCGACTGACTCCGAAGACGAGCGGTCTTGCGTTTCGTCGGCCGTCCCTCTCGAGTGATTTCGTCCATGCTAGACATCAGAGCAGGATCCACCGATTGACGCTTGCCGATGCTGTTCTTCGTTTCCTCCTCATAGTTGCTGATCATTGTGTCCAGGCTGCAGACGATCTCCTGGAAGGTCGGTCTCGACTTTGGCTCGTACTGAAAAACCAGGCCGATGCACGCGACCGTGAAACGTTTGTAGACTAAAAATACAGACGGTGCCGCGAGATTCGACGAAACGGGCGATATCAGAGATTTCCCCAACGCGTGTGAAATAATAACTGTAGGTACATGCAGGTGTATTCTTAAGGGATCTGCAATATGTTAGATGGAACAATTTGCGTGGGAAAGAGTCCATTAACCTCTTGTTTTAATATCCTAATTCAATTATTATTATTTCAAGATAATATACCATTAAGTATACGTATTATAAATCGACTGCAGATTCGGCTAGTTTCATATTTAATACTGTATTGGACTAATCCAAAACAGCCAATCGCTTCCTCCTGTGTTTTATGTGGTTTCATCCGAGATAACTCGAATCAACTCTTTAGGGATAACTAATATCTATCTGATATTGACTATTTGAATTTTTTAGATAATTTTCATAGGTTTAAGTTACATTAATAGTAATAATTAGCTATTTTTTAAATGTTGACAGTAAGCGATCGCATATCGATTTTACTCATATGTAATTATAAAATAACTTCTGATCGAGATGGCACTCCCACAGGAGTCAGTATTGAACTACTGAATGGCTGATGAGACAAGGGGGTTGAAATGAAAAAATTAAACTCGCGTGAGCGACCCTTAAAGTCACGAGAGCGAGAGTGGAAAACCGTGGTGAAGTTGCGTTCTACTCACGGTGCAACAATCGAAGGCAAGCTGCAGGAAGGCTGGCGGCGGATCAGCTGCCGCGCAGATCTCTGCCACGGCCAGGTAATCGAGGCCAAAGTTGTCTGACCGTGGTAGAACGTCCGGATCGGCCGGCACCCGGCCGATCAGCTCGCAGACCACGATGCCAAACGAAAAGATGTCCGATCTGTGATCGTACCACTGACCCTTCAGACACTCCGGTGACATCCAATAGGGGCTACCCACGGTGCTCAGCCTATATCCGGAACTGGGATCGGGGATCTTTGCCGCCAAGCCAAAGTCGCCCACCACGGCCGTCATCTCCGACGTGTTCTCGTCCTTTTTGATCAGTACGTTCTTCGACGTAAGATCGCGATGAAAGAGTCCACGACTGTGGAGATAGGTCATGCCGCGCGCCACGTCTCTCGCCAGATTCATCCTGATCGAATGGGGTAGCGGCGTGTGCCTCGACATGATCAGCTGTTCCAAGCTACCGCCGTTTATGTATTCCGTCAACGCGTGCAACTGTCCCTCGTGTACGCAGACTCCCATAAACCTGCAGCGTATAAATAGAAAGTTTATTAAAAAAAAAAAAAAAAACGTGCGATAAATATATTAATTACTGACAATTACGGTAATCTGTATATTCAGATACTCTGGCCATTCGGCAAGATAATCAGACGAATGAGAAATACAAATGTGATTGATTTGCATCCATTCTTATATTGCACACCATGTGCGTTCATCTTACTGACAATTATATTAGACACGATGGCTAGATTTTCTCCCGAATGATGAATGTTTCAATCGCAGGAATATGCGAATCTTACGATTTATTAGCATAGAAAGTCATTTTTCTATTCTACTTCGTTCTCGAAAGTTGCAATCGTTTTAAAATTCCTTCGGAATAAAGACAACGATATCTCGACTTCAATTTCCACAGAAAAATAAAAATTATCCGAAAGCAGATACTTGGATGATAGAGTGCGCGGGGTAATTTTTCATTTACCCGAGTATTTTCCCGAGTATCTAAACACTCGTGGCAGATTGTGTTCTTATGCACCAGGGGGTTTTATTCAATTATTCTCCATGCCGCGAACATCACGTACAACTGCGTTGTTTCCACGCTGTACAATTATCAACGTTGTTGCTATTATCGTAATTATCGTACGGGAGATTGGTTAGTTGCGAGATGCTTCTCCCTTTTTCCCTCTGTTCTCCATTCGAGGGTCCTCATTACGAGGATAGCTCTCGCGTAATCGAGGGAAGAGCACTCCCTTTAAAGAAATCCACTTTCAGATGCACTTTGAAATCCACCACGTCGCGACTCTATTCTCGCTCGTTCTGACCGCAATTCCAGCATGAACGTTTCGAGCTCTGGTTTTTCGGAGCCGACTTTCGCTACTTCGTTTCTTTTCTCTGTCCTTACGCGAGAGGGCAAGACTTTTGAAGAAACCAAAGGCGGCGAAGTAAATTTTTTTCGCCTCCAGGCAATGAGGTTAATTACCAAGCGAGCCTCTATATCAATCTGCGCACGAAATCGTTTCGCTTGTTGCTTATCTTTTCCTATATAAAGATCGCGACCTTCGCGAGTACGCGTATTCCGCGCGGATCTATGACCCAGATATAAGAGCAACTAGTGACGATTTCGGGTTATCAAGCACTTTGAATCGCTTTGAACGTTCACAGGTGCTCACGAACCTTTGTAGGCAGCTTTTACGAATATATAAATATTTATTAATCCTTTATAACCTATATTCTTTTGTGGGTACAAAAAAATTTATGTAACGAGATACAAAGTAACTCAAGTAACAATGAATTTGTAATTTTGAAAAATTTCATTTTAAATGAAACGATGTACGAAGTAAAAGCTGACAATCGCACGTTGTGGCTAAAAATGAAATACGACTCGGAAAATATTGATATGTCAGCGTGTGACTTCAAAGAGTCACGCAGTTAATGCGATTATCATGATTCTATAGATAGATATTAAATTATATAAAATTTAAAATTGTAAGACACGTAATAAAAGTATGTTTCACACACATCACAAAAATATTTAAACAGCTAATTTATTTTATCAATATCTAGTATTACCATCTTTAATACTTATTACATGCCTAAGATGATTGTCGCGCACTAATATTATGTTACATAAATTTAAAATAAATACCTTGTAACTTTCATACATATTAATTTCAAATTATTTCAACATAACTATATGATAATGTTTCTCGTACAAATAACGTTGAAATATGGACGATATTTTAAACATCGTGATACAAAATACAGAGATAAAAAGTTGCGAGTATCTTTCGACTGGTCTTGCGTTGACGACAATTTTTAAATTTGTTTTTCTATACTTCGTATTCATAATCGTACCAGCTGGTGCACCGTTTACACCCTTGTTAAACTCATTAACATCGTCTATCTAATGCGCACTTCTTCTACGGTTTGTTTACTTTGTCTGGAGCCATAATTTTTAACGAAAAGTAAAACTAAAGAAAAGCAAAGCGGCTAATGTCAAGAATTAACCAGAGATAATCACATTGCACAAATCATTTAATATACATTTGGTTATTCTATTTTAGATCCAGAGCTAGAGTGTCATCATGCGAAAAGATTGAACATTCTTGGTTTTTTCACTAGTTAAAAACACGTATGTGCATGTATTGCTTGTAATATTGTTAGATCCAAGTTCACTTCTTATGAAATTTCGGCAGGATTTATTATACTGCGGATTTTAACATAATTCTTTATTTTCATAAACAGATTTAAAGAAATGGAAGCAACGTAGAAATCTGCTTCAGTGAAATAATCACACGATTTGGCACAGTAATTCTAATTATCAACATGTGAATCTTCTCAATGAACTATATAGTTGAGCTTTTCAAGTTTAGGAGGAATGTGAAATGATTAAGAAGTACTGTTTTGTCACGGTATTCTATTAACACTCAACGTGCTTTGAAGCTTCCTCTTTTATCACGAAATATCGTGAAACATGAGTGGAAAGGTCAGTTCTTCGCTCGAGCCATGGCACCGGAAAATTCGAGTTCGTCAAAAGACGAAGAAGAGCTTTTCCGCATGGAACGGGCTTATTAATTTTAATTGGTCACATCCGGTAAATGTCATTAGATTTCACTATTACACGAGCTACAATATTCTTCAGAATTTTTCTCGTATAGGTGCTTTAATTCGATTGAACATTCAGTGAGCTACGATTATTTTTTGAATGCGCAGACAATCAAATTTTATGTCTATTTATAAGTTCCTTTTTAAGTCATTTTTATTTTCGTAAAACTGCTCCAGATAAAAATTTGGAACGTCCAGGCTTGAAATTGATTTTTACACTTGTTAAACAAGGATAAAGTATTTGCATATAATCTTATCGTCAATAATCGTATGAAAATACCTACTTAATATGCTTAATTGATTAACAAATAAATAAAATAAATACGCAAGGATAATGAATAAAATAAAGTAACTGAAATAAATACAGCAATAATAAATATATTACGTACGAATGACAGCAGGTAACTATACTTGCTAATTGCATAGACAGAAATTGTATTGCAGTTTGAAGTAATTATCTGTTCAAATTGACTTGTTTAAAATGTCGTGGAAAGGGAAAATTTCAGAACGTACGAAAGTAAAATTATCGCCACGTATCTCTGATATATCGATGTAGAACGTGTGAGGTGTACACCTGATTACTCATCAACCGTGAACGCTTCGGTTGCCAACGCAAGGGTTAAGCCAGTGAAAACCTGATGCGATTACGATCACTTTAGAACTTCCTTTTTGCTCGATCCTACGTCATTCCGTGGATTTCATTGGTTTAACAGGAAGAAGATTTAACGATCTTCAAAAAAGATTCAACGATCTATGCACCGTCGACGCGAAGACGAATAATTGCATCGTAGATTTCGTTATTTAACAAGGAACCGACGATAGTAATCGTGATTATGGGAAAAGCGTATTAGTCACGTTCAAGCGATTTTTTTTTTTTTTTTTTTTGCCAAAGATTAAATAACTCCAGCAGATGGTGGCGAGTTGTGTAGGTCGGAGTTGAGGTTCGCCGGGTCGATTCATTACATCGAAATGTCATAAGCTTAACGCGGGTAGGTAAATGTCGCGATAAACACCAATTACCGGACCGATCACCCATCCTATTGACACGACGTTATCTCGCTCGTTCATCTAGAATCCTTGTAATTTATGCGCTCGAACGGTGGATTATCTGCGAACAACGAGAAACTCGCGATCCTTATCGAGATACACTTTGTAGTCCGATAAGAGTACCAGTCGCATTTCTAAACTGCGACTACCATCGAAGTATTGAAACGATCGTGCTGGAATATCATACGTTTCTGACAATTAATTTACTAAATTATGTTTGGGACAAATACTGCTTCTAACTCAAAAAAAAAATGAAACGACTGATTAATTAACAAGTTCTCGACGTTAGATTTTAGCTAGAACGTTTCATTTTATCGCTAACAGCGATAAATTAATTGAACACGCTTAATCCCGAATAACAATTGGCAAGATTAAAATCACAATGATGTAAATTAAAATATCAAGAATTTATCCTTTTTTGTATCACAATTAATTATAATTTTACTCCGATCTGAAGATATAAATATAATGAGTTTAATAATATAAGTATGTACAATATATAAATAATATACGAGTTTAATAATATAATGTAATCATTTTATAGTAATAAATAAAGCAGTAAAGAGAGTTTTCGAAAGACGAGTTAGTGAATTACTATGATTCTTAGCCAGAAAATGATATAAAGAAGAAAAAATAGGGGGATTTAATTTCTAGTTTTAACTAAAGCTCTCGTCAGAACAAGTTGACCGAATGTTATTAAGGCCTATATTTAGTTTATCGCAACGAAGATTGGACAATCAGAACGGTATCTTAATATCTGTGCGATTGCGCGCGCGTGCGAACTATGTCACGATGAATTACCGGTCACTTTGCTTTTATTGCCAATTATTATCACAATATTCTCGACATGACGATGATCGAAACTCAGCACGTGCGACCATCGACGCGATGCAACTCGCACGCACGCACGCAAATCACGTCGCTTCGACAATTTCGTTGATCTCTCACTTCACAGATCTATCAATTATCTTTACGGAACACCGATGTCTACATTCTTCGGTGAAACAATAGAGATAAACGTCGATACGACTAAATATTTCGATAAGATTTCTTATCGAATTCTTACGACGACGAACAATAAATATTATCACATATTTCCTAGTATCAACGTACACAATGCAAGATATTATCTTATAATATGAGCAGGTCGAGCATTGTATCAAGCACGAAGTTTGCTAATAACGATTATTAATTATATTAATTTTATTTTCTGTTGTGGCGTTTAACAATGTAGTACAGTATTTTACAAAACCTAAATCTAAAGTCTAAAATAAAATAAAATAACAGGCACACGCGTTGGGAATAAAAATGCTGGCAATGTAAAATTCACAAATTCGTAAGAGGAATTATTCACTGCGTTCCAAGCTTGATGCTTCGAAGCGGCTCGGCGAAGTTAATTATTCAGGAGCACGTTCCTGGTAGTTGCCGCGGAATATTCAAAGAAAATGCGACCGATCGATCGACGCAAACGCGGCGTTAGCAGGGAAATGTCAGTCCCGTTCTCAACACAAAATCAAACACACGGCGTTCCAAGATTACCGACCGACTTCGTTCAACCATATTCTCTGAAACGAAACCTGTTGCTATGTCCAAACGCGCATCGTTTCGAAAAATACGAAATTTACTCGTGAAAATACGTTCTTATTCCTCGTCGATTTTCTTCACTTTCTTGTTGCTCTGTTTCTTCTCCTCTGTTTCTTCTCTTTCCTCTCAAGCTGGTTCACTCTCGATGGGAAGATGCGTCGCGACGACGACGACGCTCGCGGTTTTCGCAGCCTTCAACGAGAGAAATGCCAGAAATAAGATCCGCTAGCCACGCGGGATAAACACACACAGCCGAATCTGGGCCAAGCCGTTTATATCGTTGGAATGCGTTGTCGCGGCGCGTCTAGTCGCGGGCATCAGGCGGAACAGCGCGGCGGTACGCGCTGCCATTATGTCATAACTCGTAACTCGTAAACCGCGAAACTCTTTTGGCATTAGCTGCCCCGCAGTCATCATCACGATTGCATCAATCATCAGCCATGCGTTTCGAACGAGCGTGCTCTGCCTCTTCTTTCTGCGTGGGAACTCGCTGCTTTGCGACACGAAGCTTCTGCGAAGCGGATGAACGATCTTCGTCGTTTTATCTCCTGATCCGGGACAGTTGATGATTTCAGATCAGAGAACAATTCAGAGAGAATACAGTGAAGAGCATAGCTGTGACAATGACAATGAAAAAAATTTCAAAATTGTCGATTTTGAAAGCGATCCATTGAAATGAAGTATCCACTTTTGACAATTGTGAATTTGTTTGTTTGTTATATCACGCAGCGGGTGAGGAGGCGACTTTTTTTCTCTCGGAAATCATCAAAATTCAAACTTGCATGGAAACGTTGGGAAATATTTTTTGTAACTAGATCCATCATCGTCTTGAAGATTTCTTCTTTTCACAACGACCCCTCGAAAAATTTGATGTACGATTTTATGAAAATTTTATTCAGGAAATATATATATATATAGCCAATGCATCGAAGTCTGAATTTTAAGTTTCATTACTAGGCGATAGAACGGACAGTGCAAAAGGAAAACAAATGCTTGACTCGCTGCTCATAATGATTGATCGCAATTACTTCAAGGGAGAGTAGTTGGAAACTTCGACGAGCAAATAGTGAAACCAGTAGGCCATCGTCGGTATATGCGACTTAAATTGCCAGTTGTCTACTTGCTTCGATGATCAAGATTCAACCATGACGTGCAAGAGTAAAAAAAAAAAAAATTCGTTCGCGTTGAGATTTCTCTCGTTTCAGAGCGTCCGTTCGATCGAGCTCCGTTTCTCGGGACGTTGACACGTTCTTTTCTCCTCAACCACCGATACTCGCCGCCTACGTGTATTTCTCTGTTCGAAAATAAATACCAACCGACCAAAGAGAAAAAAAGAGACGTCGGCTTGATTGCTTCGACCAACGAATATCCCGTTTGCAACCTCCATTTCGGTCAGTTCTATCCAGCTGTGCGTATAGTTTTTCACTTCCACCGCGCGACAACTCGTCCCGTTTTGATTTAAAGCTATCGGCGAAGAAAGCGAACGGACACACGCGTAACCCGTCGCACGTCCCTCGTGTTTATTCGTTAATCGAGTAGTCCAGTACAAGAGGGACCTAGTCTACGTAAGATATTCAATAGAATTAAATTCTACGCAATGAAATTTTCGTAATTAAAATTCATATACATAAAATTAAAATTTATATATATATATATATAAATTCTACTGATGGATGCAGCGACAGAAGTTAGTTACATTAAGTAAAAAGTTATATATTTCTTACAAATGAAGTTGCTGCAAAACTGCTCTCGTAATATTAAAAAAATTTCGTGTTTCTTCTTGGCAATTTCATTAACACTATTTTGATACTGCTTTTAGTTTTACTCGAAGTACGCCACAGTACGCCATAGTACGATTAAGAGGTAAACAACAGATGCCAGAGTAATTTTTAATTAATTTTTAATTGATTCTTAATTTAAAAAATTTCCTTCTCCAACATTTTCCAAAATTCGGCGCGAACCAGCTGATCTTGGTCAACCGAGTCGAACACAGTCAAGTGAGTTTCTCCTACGCAAAAGTGGACCGGACTTTGATTCGACTCACCTGAGTATGTTTGGATGACTGAGCTTGTTCATCAGTTGAACTTCCTTCAACATGTTTGGCCTATTCGCTGGTAGCTGGTTCATCTTCAGGACCATCACCTGACTCGTCACTTTGTGGGTAACCTAGAAACCAGATACACAGATGCTGAGCACAATTTATCGCATTTTCCACGCTGCAGGAATGCTACACATTACATCGAACCCTTGACCGTTTAAGCGTTTTCTGATGTGAGCCTAACGGTTACTCGTCACGTTACGAAACATCGTGTTTATCGTTGATGGAAGTACGTACTCGAAATTAGACGACAGTTAGATCAAGATTGTAAATTTATGATTGCAGCGAATGCGTAGCTCCGACGAATAAAACATCCGAGGATGCGCATATTACGTACATGTGTATGTAAGTGCTTATAAGAATCTATGTACGGAAGATTACAGGGAAGTGATACAACGAATCACATTTTTCATGCTTCACAGAGGAGTAATTTTAAAACTCAATATGTTGCCTCGATGAATTTTATATTATTTCACTATAACTTCTCTCTTTTCTTCTTTCTACGTCGTTTACTAACTACAAAATAAATGTTGATTGCCATGATATCGTTAGTTGTTCAAGAAACTTTGCTGATTTATTAGCTATTACTAAAGAGCTTCAACCTTTACCGATATAACAAGACTTCTTCTCATCTGTGTATTATTAAAATACTTTCTTCTTGTCGTCAAATGTTTATCACTTTCTCACATCCTTCAACATTTGAATATTTCAACATATTTGTCACAAGACGTAGATGACAAAGATGTTAATTATTTATATTATTGATGAAGAAATAAATTAATATTATCGACCTTTCCGGCGTCGTTCTCTCTCTTTTTTTTAATATTACCAGAAATGTAAGACGTTATACGTTTACGTGACAAAAGTTACTTTTCATACTGGATTCCTTATTTTTCAGGCAAGTAAATAATTTTGTTATATTACGTGCATTATCGGACAAGATTAAAAAAAATTTCTTTATGATTAAAGTTCTTAGGTTTTTACATAGAAAAATGTCTAAAGTTAAGGAGAAAAAAGGAAAATGAACGTACAACGGCACGAAAGCGGCTTTGAAAAGTGACTAAAAAGCTGAAACTTTCTACATTCAAATAAATAAAAATATAAAGCACGTTTAAATAAAAATCTTGTTCCATTTAAACGACCTTCTATTAACATTATATAGACCTTAAAATCTATTATTTAAGTAAGGTGTCTAACACTGGACGACAATTTTTTCTATATTACGAATTATTACTCTTTTATTTATGCGAATTATTAATCCTTGTGATAAAATTTAAGCAAAAGCATCGTTCTTACTAAAAATTTATCTTTTTTTAAGTTCGATTTTTATCAAAAATTGTAATAAAAAAAAAAAAAAGAACTTAGAGTACCCGGTGCTGTACGGATCCATCGTAATCGCAGCCTAATCCGAAAACCACTTAAAAGAAGCACAGTCTTCAACAAATAATTTCTCGATCGTATCGCGATAGGTCGCGGTGTCTTGGAATGCTTCACATTGCGTAAAGATAATTTTAGAAAGCCGAGTGTCCAACTGGAAGAAGTGAGAACCGAGGGTAAGTATACGAATCGTCCAATAAGACGAACCAACTCGTAACTCGTTCGGCCGAGTTAATTAATAGCTCGGCTAATTAATAGCTCTGTTAACAGAAGTATTATTATTCGCGAATATTTCGATGCTCGCAGCGAGAGACTTTCTTGTATCTATGTAGATCGCTGCGAGTGTTTCTACCACGGGCAAGAAAATTATCTCGACGCGTATTACACCGCAATTAAGCGTTCCCGCGTACGACGACGCGATACCGAGGCCCGGTGTTCGCCGTTCCAAATCGTACGACGATATCTGTGCACACGTTTTCACAGCTCGAGAAGCGCGTGAAAGAACGCCTTCTCACGGGGCAGAGATCTCGCTACGTGACGCGTAGACTAGGGACGTGGAATGATCGTACAACAGCTTAAACAAGTACAAGAGAATCGTAGACGTAGTACACAGGTACATTGTGAATCGTGTTCGAGGATGCTTTGAGCGTTGGTTATTTATTTATACAGAGTGTCCCATATGAAGCTAATGTAATTTTTGCTTAAACTATTCACTATAGAGAAAAAAATATTTCAAATTAAACCCCTCGGAGCAACACAAGTTTTATTTGAAACTTTATTTTCCTCTATATCGAACAGTTTAAGAGAAAATTGCACGGGACATCCTATATTTATTCGTTCAATTGTTTATTCATTCACTCGTATACACGAATCTCGTTTATACGAGACGCTACGCTCGTCGACATTTATAGTGTATCAACCTAACAGAATAGAGGATAGCGAGTGACAGTTGCGAAATATGTTTAGTTTTAAAATTTGTATGTCTTATTTTCAATTCACTATATATATCTTCGATATTTGAATCCGAGTGAAAGTAGTAAATAGTATTTTCTCATGATTTAAACATTTAATGAAATAGTATTTCATTTAAGCATTAAATGCAATAGTATTTCCAAATAGTACTTATTTTTGCAAATATTTCAATGTTTACTGTTTTATATCGAATTATTTAAAATTTTCCCCAGCTCTGGAAACGATTAAATCGTTCGATCAAAATTAAACGAGTGGTCGGACAATTGGAAGTCGTTTGAGCTTGACCGATACTGCACTTGCACAGCCGATTTTGAACAACTTTCACAAGTTTAATTCAATTTGTTCTATCAAGAATCGTCGAATGTATACGACGACGAAAGCAACGAGTGGCGCCAAATCGTAGTGAGACAACCGTAGTGACACGTTGTTCGTTGTTTTTGTTCGTGGCGCTACAGAGGATCATGGCCGCGCGAGAATTCGTAAAAGTGCGAGGAGGCGACGAGGCGGAGAGGCGCCCGTTAGTCAGAGTCGCTCGAAGAGCAAATTAAGAGCGGAAACAGGGCGATTTCGTGCACGCGAATCCGTGGCCCCGCGTCGCGCGCGTTCCGCTTCTCGAGCCGATTCGAAGATTTGAGGCTTCCACGGTGACGCCGTTCTTGTAATAACGTTTCTCTATAGCCTCCTCAGGGTCGTTTCGACTACCTCTCACCGTTGCCGGTATCTGCAGTGAAAGAGAGATCGACTCATCCTCCCCTTTCTCACTCTCGTTCTCCGGAGAGAGTTTTCCTGAAATTTAGACGCTGTTGTGCATATCTCGCGCTTCAGATCTCGATTTCATTCTAATTAACGAGGCGCTGGTTTTTGTGCGTTGTATTTACATACAATGAAGAGCATAACTGTACGAATGACAATGAAGAATTTTCGAGAATTTAAACTGATATAATTTTGTAAAAAAAAAATATATATATATATATATATATACATATAAAGTATTGTATGTTAATAATGTAATATAACTCAATATGATATACACGTGGTATAAATATATAAATTTATATATGCAAATGTTTCCCAGTACATTTCATATTTATTTTAAAGTATATATCTCAAGTTTAATAAATAGTTATAGTTGTATATTTGTATAATAATACATTTGTTCATGTATTAATATTTTTTTTCATACAGTAATTATATCCATAACTGGATTCTTCTAAATTTATGTATTTATTTATTTACTAACAGACGAGATGAACTCGTTGGTAGACACTGCAACATGCAAGTACTCATTGGGAAATAAATCACAGCGTTAGTGAACGGTGGCAGAGACCGATGGTTC
Source organism: Frieseomelitta varia (assembly GCF_011392965.1). Taxonomy (NCBI): domain Eukaryota; kingdom Metazoa; phylum Arthropoda; class Insecta; order Hymenoptera; family Apidae; genus Frieseomelitta; species Frieseomelitta varia. The sequence goes on from NW_025110152.1 coordinate 363,600, forward strand.
AAAAATGGATGGAAACGGGCCATGGAAACTCAACGAGAAATTCGATCAAGGAAAAACGAAGACGGGCAGCAGGGCGCGAGGTGGAAATTCCGCAGGATAAAAAGTCGAGAATATCTAAAGGGAATCTGGCTAGGATTCCTTGGCAGTGGCTGGCTTAGTTGGGTCGCGGCCAAACGATGACGAATACCCGCGAACCCGCCGGGTAAACACACCGCTCGCAAATCGAGCGTTTCGCGAACGAAAGAAAAGAACGAACGAAGAGCGCAAAGCCGACGAGAAATCGCTCCCCTCGAACTGACACTCCACCACTCATGGAAAAAACGAGCTTTCTCGAACAACCTCCCTGAAAGTCTCGAGAGTCGACGCAGAATCGATCACCCCAGCAGGATAATAAACCTAATTTTCAACCTTGCTAACAATTCTCGATTTATCTTTAAGAAAGATAAGACAACTGTCAAAAGAATACAGGATTTTAACGCATATTCCATATTTCGAAAAATTCATTTCACTCATTTTACAATGGATTCGTCTGGACTCGACATCCATCGTCCGATGATTAATCGACGAATTGGTTTTAGAATTTCTATCCTATTTTTTGTCCTATTTGGAATTCAGATTTTCTCCCTCCGTTTTTTTTTAAATATTTTTTTGTTAGTTTTATTTTCTAACATTTTCTGTACAAATTACATACACGCGCAAGTAATTACTGCATTGCTGGTCAATATAAAAATTGAAACTGGTTTCGTGCTTTTCCTCGCCATGCTTCGTATCTCGAGCCCTACAGTTCAGTAATTTCACCGTTTTGACCTATGAATAAATTAGAGTTAGAGCACGTAAGCAGATTGCTGATTTCGTTTCGTTGTCGTTTAATTATGTCTATCCTGGCTGATAGACGAAAATCAAAAGAAGAGTAATCGTAATTTGAACTTGGAACGCACTTCGAGAGATGTACGATGTTATTTCGTCGCGGTGATAAATAAATTTCAACTCTGACTCAGATGCTTAACGCCTTGACGTTAAGACTTTCCACTTGACGACTTCTCCGTCCACCCTATAAATATCTTATTTCGAGCTTTTTCCTCTTACCCGTACGTCGAAATTATTATATAAACTACGCGCGTCAGGTGTAGTGTCGTCCACGGTAAAAGAGATAATATCCGAATGCCCGCGGAATCGTCGCCGTCATTTTGCCAACGGGACGAAACTATGCCAAGCGGTTTTCACCCGGCGCGATGGTCGAGAGCAAAGTGTTTCGAGCGTTTCAGAAACTGGCTTTCAAAGCTTCGCGAAAGTCGCCGCTGAGAAATGCCAAATAATTAGCTGGCCTGGTTCGTTTAAATAATTCTCGCTCGTACGCGCGCCACACACGTCCTTACGTGTTCTCCACGCACTCCACTTCTTCCATTGTTATAGCGGACGTGCGGAGAAAGCACGCGATGATTATTGTACCGAGAGTGATTAATGACTCCCGGGCCACCACCAACGCGCAAACATTGCAAACGCTCGACTTCTTTTTTCCACGAGTCCGAGGCCCCTATTCTTCGCTCGTCCGCGCCGTTCTTTTTTTCTTTTACTTTTTTTTTTTCCCCGCATCGATCCAGAGAGAAGCGGGACAGTTCGTCGATCAAGTCTCTTATTGACCTATTTTCTGTCGGCCAACTTTTGCCGGGCATCGATTATCCATCGCTGTTACGAATTATGATCGCAAGATTAATTCGCTCGCGGAGGATCCGTAATTCAGCGTGACGTGACCTTGCACTTGCCAATAAATTTATTTGTTGATGTGCGTATGATATTTACTGATATAGAAGATATTTCTTGATTTATCTACTTGTTGTTGAGGGACAAATAGTTTATGTAACAAGATTTCATTCCACTCTATTCCATCATCTGTTACTAGTTCACGTTCAGGTGAATGACACACAACAAGTAAAATTTCGCTCAAATAATTAGAGAATTCATGTAAATGGATGGATTCTACTGCAAAAGAGACCGTATTGTAGGAGAAGAGGGGGAAAGTCATTAGTTATTATAGATGAATAAGTTAACCCTCAATACATATCCATATATGTAAAGTATCAAAATATTACCGTAATAATTATTAATTCCCAGATATTTAATTGAAGAAAATAGCACAAATTTCAAGATAACAGAGAATTTCAAAGACAGTAATGATCATCAAATAGATTCCACATCGGTGGAAAAATTTCAAAAACAGTAATGATGAAGACCAAATAGATGAATTTGTGTAATTATTCGAGTTGTACGGTTAAAAATATCCACAGGTCGTATGCAAACGACGGAGTATGTAACGTGAAGAGAAAATGCACAGATTTCACGGCCTCTCGTGGAGTTCGGTGAACCTCGCGTCGAGGAAAAAGGGAGTGCAAAGATTAAAAGTGACGGGTAGAGCGCGTCGAAGATTTCGAGGATTCAAAGGCTTCCGGGAAAAGGCACCCCTGAAAGGCCTCTATTGCTACAGAACTTCCATTAACGTCCAAGGCTTTGTCGTAGAGGAAGTATGTAAGTACCGATCTCTCTACGGACTTTTACTGGAGATCGTCATCTTCCAAGCTGACTTCAACACGAAAATTCATCCAATGCAAATTGAATGCAATGATTTTTCATTGATATATATATATTGTCAATCGGTATCAGTCGTTTCTCATTCATACATTTTCTTTTCAATTTACAGGTAAAACAAACATTAGTTATTAGTAATTTGTTACATTGTGTTAGACGTGAAGCGTACGATTTTTATTTGTTAATCTTCAATTTAAAGAATTTAAATTGCAATTTATTTGGGAATGGTGAGGGTGGTCGGTCTTATGGTTATATCGTTAGGTGTTGTCACTTACTGACTATTTCACGTGATCGGTAAGGTAAGGCTATGACTATTAGCAAGATCGTCAGTCTTGTAAAATAATTTTGGCAATTACTTTATGTACCTAATGACACTGCGTCCCTCACATTACATTTTAATGGTCCTGGATGTAGGACCAAGGGCAGAGGAACGCATCCCCTTCTTCTTTCTATAATTCGTATCATAAGCGTCAACGTTTCATGCAATTATTCTTCTGTTAATTATTCGAGTTGTGCAGTCGACAATTTAGTTATTATATCATAATAATTATATCATAGCGATCATGACTAATCTCTTCTAGCAATTGAAAGTTTCGTCACTAAACGGGGTATTTACAAAGCGCAAGACGATCTTAATAAAAAGTGATTAGCTTCCGAGCCCTTCGTAATACGCAAGTTTAACGACTTATCGTCGGTGAATTGCCACCGTTCAATGACACGGCGGCCGGATCGCAAATTTACCGAGCAATTATGGACGTCGCAGCAATTAAAGAGCAAACACGATCTTTAATAGTCATTATTACCCAACGGGGCGGCTCGTAAAGAGAGAGACTGACACAGGTCAACTGTATCTATTTGTAACCGAGCTGTTGTAAGCGAGCAACGTTTTAATCGCGCGAATTATCAGGTTAATCAACGATAATTAACACGTGAACGCGCGAACGTTCAACAATCACGGCCATTCCAGGAGAATTAGCCTCGACGATGATTTCTTGCAACATCAGAAGGAGAAGAGGAGACGACCGAGCCTCGTCGCTCGTTCATCATTTTCTCTCCGATGCGCGAGAGGCTCTTTCGATTGATCGTACGAACAGACAACGATTCGTCAACTTTCGCGCGCGACGTGCGTCGAACAACACGAAACGGGGGAAATCGCTAACCGGCGAGCGTTCATCCGCAGGGGGAAACCTCCGACATAATTAAAATCCAGCATGCACCAATTAAAACGAGTCGAGAAGGGATTCGGAAAGTTCACAGTTTACGCAGCGACGCGTGAGACGAAGTTTCAGCGAACGTCACAGAAACGGCAACCAGCAGGGTTGCACTTACGCGAGCTCGTCCGCTTAACGAGAAGCTCACTGCGCGCCGAGACTGCTATTTCTGCCTCGCTTTATTTTCATATCGCGGCGAAAACACTTTTGATTATTTTCTAGAAAGAAAAGAAGAAGAAAAAGAAACGCTTTCTTTCGTTTCCCGGCGCGTGAATTCGCGAATGTAACGTTACGCTCGTCGAAAGAGTTTTGAAATTCGACCGGAATCCTGTTGTAAAACAGATCGAAAAAGTTACGTAGCGTTTGATTTTCTCTTTCTTCTTGAACACGATGTGAATCGATGATGCAACTACGATGCAATTAGGTAGTGATGATGAATGGACGCGTTATACGATGCCGGGGAACTTGTCGAGCTTTTGACCGTTTTTTAGCGAACGATATGATTCTCAAGTAGACGATCCATTAATTATTCTCAGCGATGCGATTCACACGTGTATGTGAATATAATGCGAATAAAATGGAACTAAGAGTTTGGAAATATTCCGTACACTTTTCCATTCAATTTTGCCAAGTAAGCAGACGCTCGCAGTTAGCTACACGTCAGAATTAACCCTTATATAGACAACCAAATGCCAAAATCAATAAGTGCACGAGAGCACCAGAAAATAAAAGTACACATGCAAAATTATTTAATTAACTCTTGGACTACATTAATCCAATTTACAGTATTCACTTCTTAACTCGGTTGCCTCTGTTTAACTCAGCTCACTGGTTTTCTGATCTACGTCTGCCAATTATTAATTTGTTTACTTTTGATCGTAATCTTTGTTCTGAACTTCCTCGTGTCGAGTTTTATCTCGTCTATAAAGAAATAAAATTTTGTGAGCAAGACTGTGATCGCACGCTTGAACCAGAAATTCTGATTATTGCGACGAATTTGTCTTCTAAATACTAAATTTCCAAAAATTACTCAGTTACATTATGAATATAAATATCTAATATAATGTACCCAATAATTATATTATTAGTCATTTACTGAGCACGTATGAAAATTTTCGAGATGTCCACAAAAGAGTCCAATTAAGAACGAATCGCGGATTGGCCACGTTAGGATTAAACTGAATGAACAAAAGCGTTCGGAAATTTCAAAGAAAATCGCCGACGCAGATGGTTGTAACTCGCTTCGTGGAAAGCTACGATTCTATTAAGAGCGATTTACCAATTAAGAGCGCGTGCCTCGAAGGCCATGCCTTGAAAGGCTTTACAAGTTCACAGTTTTTCCCGGCAGCGTTGCTCGGCGAAAGTTACAGCGAAAAATCCGCGGTTCGGAGCTCGGAAAATCTGCAGCGATCGCCACGCGATCTCGTAATTGTGGGAGAGAGGACGTATTCTCGTTGATCGAACGAACGAAGCAAATGGAAGAAAACGACGCGCCATATTTCAGGACGTGACGATCGACACAGGATTTCTCTGACGACCGATCGCGAGACACTTGCGATAAGTCCCTTTCTCGTTACGCACTTTCTCTAACAGAGATTTCTATATTAATATTTGTTCGATCGCTTTTTAACAAAACGTTTCTCTTTGTGAATGTCGATCGGCTTTCCCTGGAAGAGCTTAATCTCCTGTCAATAAATTGCACGATTTGCTTTTGCTCGCGTCGGTTAAACGACGATCTTATCGATTCGACTCGACTAAATGTCGAGGGATCGTCATTTTGTATCGTTTCGTGTATCTCGATGTTTTTTAGACACGCGTGAAACATTAGGTGAAAGGAGTAATACTAGGGGATGATTTGTCGATAGATTATTGAATATTTGTAGTGAAGATGGTGAAAGTTTCTCCAGAAAGAGAATAATGTCTCAGAAAATAACATTTATTATAAGAAATATTCGTTATATTCTTTTAAATCCTCATCGCTGGAGATAAAGTTATAAAGTAGTAAAGGACAAAGTAAACTATAATCAACACTGTGCAATACTTTTTATCCAAACACGCATCAAGACAAGGTCCAAAGCAAAACGAAGAATACAAACGTAGATCCGTGTAATTATCGAGCAATTAAGCTGCTACGTAATTGCCACGCGAGAAAAACTTTGCGCAAAATCAACATCATTAAAGAAACCGCTGAAACGGGCAACTAGAGTCTAGCGAAGGGCACAAACTCTCGTTCTCGTTCGATTTCGTTGGAATTCCCGCCGAAACTCCTTTAATTCGCCGTTTAAAATTACCAAACCAATTCTAAATCACCGTATTCTCCACGATTTCACGATTCGGTGGTCGTCGGGCTTCCTCGATTTTCGTCTGTGTCAACAGGAGCACAGGCTAGAAATCGTTGTTCTGGACGTACACGTGACCCATGAAACATGTTAAATAAAAACAGGCCTTTATTTCACGGACACTTAAGTGCACAAGTTTTTCCGTGTTTGCAATTTGTCCACCACACGGCACGTGAATCGTGTACAAAAGAATTAAAGATCCACGATCACATATGATAGTTTGTGTTGCATCACGTGGCTCTATAATTGAAATCGAGATTTCTTTCGTTTCTGGCAAATTTCACGGCTGTACGTGTATATTTAAATAATCGCGAGCACATGTAACAGAAATAGAAGCGTATCCGTGAGAAAGAAATGCTCGGGTATTTGTGTATTAAAAATTACACAGATTCGGACTCGGAATCGTTTATATGTATATTCGTGTATTTACGTACGCAAGAATCTCTAGCTAAGACCTACAGACTGATTAAAAATCCCCAGCGACCGATCGATCCGTAAAATACACGACCGGTTTTCCAAGACAACTCTTGCCATTTTTACGGATGAAACCAGTCGTGCTTCTTACTGGATTTGAATACCCATGGGACAAATTATAATAAGTCTAATAAACGATTTCTTAGCACTTTCGTCGCGTCAATCAGCCAAATTATAATAAACTGAGATACTTAGGCTCGAAAAAGACAGGTTACTTTCCAATTAAATGAAAACGGGCTTATCTCGCGGTGGAACGAATAAATTTCAATATGTTAAGTATCCAGGCCAGCCTGGACATTTTTTCGACAGAATTCCGGTCTCGCTTTTACGCTCGTAAGTAAAAGTTCCTCGATGAAAATTAAATCTTCCATCGATCGATTCGAACGACTCGTAACCATAACGATCACTGATTGTTTCCGGTGTCGTAACGCGTGAATTATATAGCGACTAATCTAGGATGAAAATTTAACACAAATCGGAAAATTGATCGAAAAATTTCAGTGAAGCAACAGATTTCTTGATTTTCCTCTGCGTTTGGTGAATTTAAATGCATGGAGTAAGAGTTTGTAACAGCCGTTTGTAACGTGAGTTGAACACAGAATCATGCTCGTTCTCGCCACGTCACGTTCGCATGGTTTTAATTTCGTTTGATTGATAATCGTCCGATGAAAGAACGCTACGAAACTATTAAGTAATCTGTGATCGAGTGTCGTTGCTTGATCCGATTATTACGATCGATCTGCGTGTGGTTTTCAATTACTCGTGCAGATTTTACCAGGTCAGCAAAAGCTGAGTATAGAAATATATAAAACGATGGATCGCAATCCAGTTTCGATATTATAATTGTCTCGATCAATTATCGAATACAATCGGTTTCAGTAGACAGCTTTGCCAACCTCTTGCGCTGGCAATTGGTTCGCGGACCATACGAATGACTAAACCGTATATACAATAACTCGTCGCTTTCTTTTTCTTTTGAACTCGTCGATATGACATCACTGGATAGAAATTATTAAGAAGTAATAAACTTATCATTTGTCTTGCCTGAGTTACATTTTAATATACTGAAAACTGAGAGAATGTTGCAATTTGGGACAAAAGATTCTCGACGAGTCGTGCGTGGCATGTCATTCCAGCGCAAGATGTTAATGTCAAAATCTGTAAATCGAAATTCTCGCGTTCCTCTCGCCTCTCGTACTCGCAAGCAGGCAATCAGCGATCGAGTTTACGGAACTGGCAACAACTGCTGCGAAGAAACTCCGCGTCGTCACTTTCGAAATACCGCGCTCACAATTAAAGCAGCCGCGGCGGCGTGAACTTCCGCTGATTTTCGCGGCAGGCCACGGAAAGAGAGAGGATTCTCGATCGTGAATCAGGAATGAGCCAGCCGCGGATACGACGTTGGCTAGCCGCCTGGTGGTCGGTTGGTATCTCGTTGGCTAATGAATCGGTCGTAGAACGGAAATAAGCGAGGAACGAGAGCCCCGAGAGTTACAGAGGCTTGTTAGAGAGTGTGTTCGTACTCCATGGCCAACGCGGCGTGACCGGCTTTCTCGTCTGCCCCGAGCATTCTTATTTCGCTCGGTTACAGGAAGGAAATGCCGCGCGACGAGCAGGCAAGGTCGGTCGTTTCTATCTGCCACGTAAGGCCACCGCGCGGTGAAAGAGAGGCTCTACTTCCGACAGATCGTTCGCCTGTCGCTTCGCCGCGGCCTTACGAAGGTCTTTCGTGCGAGCACGCGACACCTTCGACCTCTCGAACCTCTCTCGATCACCCCTCGGTCCTCTCTCTCATCTTTGAATGCCCTTCTCTCTTCGATCGATCCTTTGCGTCACGTGTGTCTCTTCTACAGACACGTTGCCCCGCAATGAAAAACACCGGCTTTTTAGAGTAGGGATCACTCGACGCTACGGCGACCTGTTGTTCCGTCCTACGTGCGTTATTATTTTCAGAACGGAAGCGCGTTACGTAAGTGGGTTGAAAGGTATAAATAATACAGCGGCTAGAGAGAAAAACTACTTGCACACATATTTCCCGATGAGCCATCTTCCTAGCAGATTTTACAGTTCGTTTTTCATAGTTTCAAAATTCCGTAGTCGTGCGAAACTACGAAGTGGTCAAAACAACCAAGTCGTAATCTTTCGTAGAAATTTTCATAGACTTGCTACTCGCAGGTATATACACAAATCAAAATTCTTTATTATATTATATATAACCTTTGCACTTACATTTTTCTGACCCCAAGTTTCATACCTATCCGTAGTTAGGAATATTGAACTCGTGTGTTACGCTTCTCTATAAAAATTTGGAAATTGTTTTAAAAATTATCACACTTTAGAAAATTATAAAAACTAAATTATATAATAATAAGAATAACAGACAAATAAAAAACATTGAATTTTGATTTACTTTAGTAAGTGGACGTGCAACAATATTGAAAACAAATCGAGTTCAAACGGTTCATGTACAAAATGTATGGCGGACTCGGTTTACAGCAAGACAAGTTTACAACTTGTAGACCTTTCTTCTCTGGGAAAATTAAGAGATGTTTAAATTGTTTGATTACGCTTGCAGAATGGACCAACATTACATTTTCTCCCTGTAAACCGTAGACCGTTAAATATACTATCGACTGCACGTTCGACGTGGTCAGCGATGGTCCCCAAAAAGTCAGTCATTTTCAGTTTTATGACATAAGTTTCGAAGTGAAATTGACGTGAAAGTATAGAAAGTAGAGGAAAAATCTCATCTCGGCAGGGAAAAACAACGTCTTCATCCAAGAGGAGATGTAAAAAAAGGAAAATTACAATGCATCATTGCGCGCGAATCAAGTATTCCGACAGATTTTCAGTGCTTTCATCTTCGTTACTGTCTTGTAACTCTATCGTATATCACGTTATATTTGGCTCCAATTAAATAGAATATAAATGCTACAATAAACACAGTCATTCGTATTTATACGCACGGTGACGTATCCGAAGCGGTGAAATTTATCGATTTATTCGATTTGATGAATCGGAGAAACCAATTGGTGACCTTTTAGGGGATCGTCGCGCCGGACCGGGACTCGAAGCCGGATCTTTCGCTTGCCCGGCTAGTGGCTTTAACCAATTAAGCTATCCAGGTCGTGGACAAATTCTTTCTCCCTAAGCTTAACATTTAAAACAACCGCCTGTAACTCAACAGCGTGTGTACGTTCTATGCGAGTGACCGCCGTAACGAGATTTTATATATTAAAGGAGAGAAACGTTCTTTTCATTTAACCTGCTATTTTATTGAGATAATGCGTAACATTACGTGCAATAAATATATTTCCGTAATTCACCCGTAAGTCATTGAAAACTTGCTCATTTTGAACAAATTATAACAACATTAATACAATTCTCTCACACAATTTTATGGTTTAATTTTGTTGTAGCTATTCACATCTAGTTTACAAGTTATGAATATGTTGAAATTTAACAAGTGCCAATTTTAAAATATGAGAGTAAAAATCGAAAAAAAAAAAAAACACTTTCAAACGTTCTATGCAATTGTGCCGCGAAGGATCAACGAGACAAAACTTTATATTCACGAGGGGACAATGATGCAAAACACACTTTGAAATTTCGTGGAAATTACGTAAAGAATTTAGAATACAACAATAAAGTTAAGATTGAAGTACCGCTTTAGCGATTGCGAATGCTGAAGTCATTTCTAACGTAAATCCTAATTGCATCTCGATTTAAACGCCCGGTGATTTATGAACGGAAGCGTACGTATAAGAGAGGAAACAGTTCCTAAGAAGGTAAGAAAACTATCACGCATGATCCCGTTGTACTGACGATGATATATTTAGAACGAACGACTCAACGTCTTTCTTTGATCCCGGCGTCACACTATCGAATCACTTTGATATACGGAGTCGAAGTTTGCTTAATTGGCGCGCGAGTTATGCGGCAATTATATCACGGGGGGCTTATTAATATCGTAAGGCACGTCATTAAGATCGATTAGCGTAACGTCGCATGCGTTGTTAATTATGACGAGCGAACCGTGTTTTAAACTCGCGGTACGAACGATACTCTTTACGAGACAGTTTTGTGCTCTAGCCTGAATCAATTTCGCGCGGTCGACGTTCTTCTTTTTCCCGTTGCCCGGCAATGCAATTGAGACCAATTTAATGTTACTGAGAGTTGATTAATGTGTCGGTATAGATAAGCATCACGGAACAAGATTCATCGGACGCCCACGCATTCCTTTCTATGGAACTGCCATTGATATTTCGTTTGATCTACTATCGTAACGATAATTCGATAATTGAAGTATCTCGATGTTTATACTTTTCCAATAAAAGTCTTCAATTTCTGTCCGATGTATTTCAGTATTTACGAAATATTAATCATGCTATTATTAAAGAAATATTTATCACGCTAAATACGAGTATACCTACAATCATAGAAGAACTACATATGTATGTCTAATTAAATTATGAAATTTTCAAACCCATAACAAGGAATATTTTTTAATTTTCATTCGACAATATCGAAATATGGATATAATGTGAAAATAATCTAAAAAATTCTAGGAGATATCATCGATTTCTCCTGATTGAGAAACTTTCTGAAAAAAAAAAAACACCCACAAGACGAACCAGTGAATAAATTGAACGTTTTATTTCTGTCTTTTTTTTTTTTACTATTAGTAACGTTTAACGTAATAATGATTTTAATTTTGATTTTATTTATTTATACAGAATTTTTCTTATATTATTTCTTCACGAATGATCTTTTCTATTTCCAAACAATCTTTTGAAAATTGAACATAAATATTGAAATATTTCTGCGCTTGAAATCTACTTGGATATGAATAAATAGAAACAGTTATCAAAGACAGTAAAGAGAATAACGCTCGACGAGACTCGTTGCAAATTTGCATCAAAGGTGATACTTTGAATGTACCGGCGAGTAGAGTCGTTCGCGGCTCATCAGTCGATGTCAAAGCGTGTGCATAAACTGCAGCTGCGCGGAACTTTCTCCACGAGGCATCAGCAAAATCTCCGTGTTTCACAGTACATTTTAGTCAAATTACGCTTCGAGACAGCGCGCCGTAGAACATGCGATTTTCTCGGTGGAATTTCAAAGCTTCTACCTCTTCAAAGGGTCCGATCTAGTGCATAAAAATTTGAACAGCGTAATTACATAATTACTTTACGCACAGACGGAATCCTGTGTTGCAAGTAATTTTCTTGCGGAAATGAAGCAATTTAATTTTGCAGAAAACAAACGTGACAAACAATAACAATAATAATGTGATTTTTCTAGAAATTGAATTTAAAATAATTGAAATTGTTGAATCTATCGAGGTTGCAAAAAGCTTGTTGAAAATAAGAAACTTTATCGTTAATCAATCATTAACGGATCATTTTTTATGCTTATGTATCACACGAGACGACCTAACATCATAGATATACTTTAATTTTACGAAATTTCAGAAAATTGTAGAATCTACGTTGAAGATACAGAAATAAAAAGTCTTGCAATTTCCTTTCGCAGCCGCAATATTTAAAAATCCGACAATATAAAATCGATCGAAGAGAATTACGAATGAAATATCGGTCATTGTCGGGTCAAAGGGAAAGAACGTTAATGCCTTGCATTGAAGAAACAAAGGAAAACGAGGGAAATCGAATGTGGATGAAAGGACGATCGGACCAAAGAGGATTCGCGGTAAAACGACCTTATTTCGATATCTATTCGGTTTCCGCGAGGCACATCCGCGGTCTGTCATCACGCGTGTCATTACCGGTAATTTACTACATTTTCCCCGGTTATTCTGAAACTGTATCCGCGATCGTAAACGTAGGAATTACCGCGACAATAACTACATTCCATCGGAGCTGATGCGTCTCCAAGGACTCTGTGATTCCTGCATCGATAATAAATGCCATATAAAAAAAAAAAAAAATCCCATACTCCTTAGATTCCCCCTGTCCTGGTTTCCTTTCCCCGATCAAAAGTCTGTCGTCCGTTTCAGAAAAGTTTCACGCGGAAACTCGCGTTTCGCAGCATTTGTTCCACGGTCTGCGTTTTTCCGTTCTCGATCTCGATCGACGGAAGGAAAAAAAACACGCATTTTGAAAACACGTACACCTACTCCGAATCATTCAGCGGCGAGCTTGATCGATCAAGTTTGATAACGCTTCTCGGAAACAAGGAAGATTAAAGCCCGAAGAAAATTCCAGCGAAGGTGGCCGTATAATTAGCAGGTTACGTAAAATACAAATTGGTTTTGCAAGGAGAGTGAATGGCGCGCGCACGTCCCGGCCAATTTCATTTTATTCGCGTCGACGGAATTAGAAGTAAGGAAAGTGTCGAGGCTAAACGCGAAAACCGCGATCTCCGCCTCCGGCTGGCGTACAGACGCCTGAATTTATACAATGCGGCGCATTATGGAAACTAAATCGAACGAAAAATCGCGTGAAGTGGACATATTCTTCTGTAATGAAAAATATCTCTGCTAAAGATCGTGGTTTTAAGCGTTCAAAAGAAGAAAAAGAATCTTTGTTCGTGTAAAACAGGGATCTCTGGAACTTTCAATGCGACGACGAGTTTTTTGCAAAGACAATTTTCACGGTCGAAGATCGTACGATGCGTGCGACTCGATAAAAGCAACAAAATGAAATACACCTTTTGAGGTATTCATAGAGTCGTTGAGATAGCGGAAGCAGATAAAGACGATTTCATTCCAAGGCTTTCCATAAGGCGTCTGACCTTACTCGAAATAACAAAGCGCAGTCGTTTCGTTTGGAAAATGGTTCGCAGTAAAAAAAAAAATATAATGCGAATAACGTTCTTCTAAACTAAACAGCATCTTGCTCACGTTTAACAACTCCACATCGTTCACAAACAAATTCACTTGGACGTTAAAACAGTTGTTAAAACTCGAATTCGGTTCGAAATTTCCGGCGCTCGTGACTGCTTTCGATTGCACGAGAGATTCTGCTAAATTATTAACAATAATGATAACGAACGATGACGACGTATCTTAAAACGAAAATTCGCCGACTATAAAACAGATTTTGCAATCGGGCGATCGTTTGTCGACCGTTTTTCAACGAATCTTGCGACACGTTCGTAAACAGCCATCGGTTTATCTCTGAATGTGAGTACGCGAACGAGTTTCAGCTCATATAAAAATTTGTCGGCAGATTTCCTACGGATTCTTCGACATGCCTCATCAGTTTTACGCGTCCTTAAGTCCACATGTTGAATTATCGAGCGTGTTTTGCTTTCATGATCGAGGTTATCCCCTGCATCGTGCGCAGATGGTCAGCGATTCCGAAAGTGCGCCAGTCTAGTTGAAATTTTCAGATTCATCGGGCAAGAGGAGCGACGAGACAAGGATCGAAGTTGAGAACGAGACGCAAAAATAGCTCCAGAGCATCTTTTCGTTACTCTCTCCGTTTTAGTTCCCTCCGCTTTCGCGGCTGTTTTCCTTTTTTCTTAAGCCGCGGTAGCTTCAGTTTCGTCGGTTCAATTTCTCAGAGTCGCCAACGGAATCACGATCGAGAAAGCCGCGAGAGAAATCTCCGATTAAACGTTTGTCAGGTGAACGCGAACGCGTCCCCACCTGTCTTTTTAATTGTAACTCCGTCACGTCGACTTTTTTCCTCCGAGGACAAATGAAACATTAAAAATACAATTCCGTGGAACGCGAAAGACGAGCCGAGATGAGATTCTCGAGGAAAATACATCGTCACTAGAAAACTGCATCATCTTCGAGACGCAAATGAGATGGTGCAGTTATGATTAATTCATTGAATTATTAATATGCAATTTTCTTCATTTAATTTACATTATTGAACATTACATTCTGTTTCAATATCGTAGCTATGAAAATAAATTCCAAGGATTCTCTTCATAACTTTTTTTTTTTATTACTATTATTATTTTACGAAACTTAAAGAAATTGAAATATCTACAACGTTATAGCAAACAATTACTTGGTCCTTGACGAGTTAACAACAAGTTGACCGTTTGCGAAAGATAGAAGTCAAGTTCAACAATTTCTTGTTTTACAGAGGAATCACAATATTAACTGTTTTATATACATTCGATGGAAAACAATTTTCAACTTCTCATTGAAAGAATTAGTTCTCCAACACATTTCAACCAATACAATACACTGTCCTATACAATTGCTTCGTAATCCGAAACAATTACTTAACATTTGACGTTACTCCAAATATTATGCTTTCGTAATCACGTTTCAGCTACTTGAAACACCCTTTGTTATACAGTGTATATCACGTACACGGTATGTACCACCAAAGGGTCTGAACCATGTTTAAAGCGTACTTTGCACTGCCTTAACTGATGTTCCGCGCCCTTATCTTCTCACGTTTCTGTCAATTCGTTTACTCAGACGTTCGAACGTGCTTAATTTTAAACCCTGGCGTCTGACAACCTTTAACAACATCGTTACGTACCTTCAAACGACTATATTTGTCTAAATTCTCCCCCTTAATCAAATTAAGGGCCGAGATCTTTAGAAAGATTCTTTAGAAAGATGTTAATAAAAAAAAGAAACATCGAAAGATGACAAATTAACGAGGAAGCAAAAATCAAAGGAGATAAAGAAAGGAAATAAAATTAAAAATTAAAAAGAAAATTTCAATGATCGAATTATATAATAACCAATATCATAAAAAGACGATTTAACGAAATGATCAATACGCAAAATAAAAATTGATACGAATAAAAAAAAAAAATTAATACGACGAATAAGCTTGAAGATTCCTCAAATGCAAACGATATTTAAATATTAAAGATATGAACTTTAAAGAATATTTATCACGTAAAAGTACATTACATAAAATGCAATGTCATTACAAAATTACCAGTGCAAGAAATATGACACGATACGTGCGAAATTATAGCGTATAAAGCATTGTAATCAAATTGCAGACTTTTATGCAAACTCATATTTTTAAGAATATGTTGCTAGAAAATTGTCTCGTTATGTTATATTATATTATATTCCGATCTCGTTCAAATTTTAAATTCCAAACAGTTGACGCTTGACTGAGTTTACGATCATGCTCGTACCGAAGAAGCTACCGTGCGACGCGTTTCATCGATTCGTCGGGGCGAAACTGGTTGTCCAGGTGCTCAAAAAGATACGCAACGATCGCTCGATTTGACGCTTTGTCTCGTTGGAACCAGTTGTTACAGCATTACATTGTCGACGACGACCGCGGCGATAGATTAGAATCCCCTGTCCCGAAATACAAATCGAGTTCCGTCAGAGGAATGCAACATTGTACGCGTACGGTTGATCTCTCTAACGACGCGGTGACAGAGATTGAAGAAGAGACCTGGCCAGTGTATTAGCCGGTAGGACAGAGCCGAGTTAAACGACAAATTCTTCGGTCGGATTCGAGCGGAGGAAGCGGTCTGCCAAAACGTTCGGCTCTGGACGCGAGAGTGGAGCATCGTTGCCAAGAACTCGTGACCTCCGAAACCGAATCGCGTCCCTCTCTGCTTCTCTGCTCCTCGGAGGAGCTCGCGCAAAGGGGGCCAGAGGTCCTCTCGATTTTTTTGCAATTTCTTCGATCGACTTTCCCAACTTTCACCCGAAGCTAAGACTTTCCCGTAAATTGACATACGCGTCGAATTTCGCGTAAGAACCGCGAGCCACCAAGGACACGACCTCCAGAGCCAACCATTAACTTTCGGAGGAAAGTACGACGATCCGATAAATCTTCAACAACACGTCGACACACTTTTGGAAGAGTAATATGCCCGGCACGGTTCCTCGCTGCCGAGTCGCACGATCACTCAAATCCTGCCAAGTAACTTCGTTAATGGGAAGTAGCGTCGACAACGACATTCGTGTTGCGGTACAGTTCATCAGCTGTTCGATCGTTAGAACTCGAGAGACTTTGACCTACGACAAAAATTGCGAGGACCATCCAGAACCGCTAAAGAACGCGATAGATTTAGTTTATTTTTAAACCGTTCGAAGGAATCGCCGATTCTCACACCGCGCGCCGTACTCAATTTCCTGTTGACCTATTTATATCGTTCCCAACTGAAGAGAAACGACGCTCTCGTCAAGGTTCTCGGCTCTCGGTTCGATAGCTTCCAACGACACCGGCGAAGTCATCCAAAAGTCGTTCACAAACGACTGAATTGCTCCAGTCTCGCGACTATTTCCCATATTATTGCGTATTCTTTGCACGAAGAATTACACGTGGCCTGTGGAAACAATCTAAACGCACTGTCCGTATTTTTTCAATCGCGTAGAAAGGAGGACGTAGATGCGCGGATAAGAAAAGCACCGGTAAACAGCGCCGCAGAGAAGATGGAAGCTAGGGAATACGCAATAAAGGAAGTGGTTACGGATCAGAAGGGAACTGTAACTTATAGCATCCTCGCAGAAAATTGTATTTGCGCACGTGCGAGTAGAAACCTACTTCTACCGTGTGCTTCACGCTGCATTTCATAGTTCAACCACTGCGCGATGGCGCAGACCTGCCGATAACTCTCCGCGAATTGCGCAACGTCGTTAGATACAAAAGTAGAATAATTTTAGGAATGTTGGAACAAAAAGAAAAAGCCGCTCGTCGTTTCTTGGACGTCATTAGGCTGTTTGAACGACGAAACGTTCGCGCGTAAAAAGTTACCCCGCAAAAAGGATAAATAATCTGTCGCGAGATGTTGTGCATCTGCTTCGTAGAGTGAATGCGAAACGAAACTCGTGTCCAATGCTCCAGGTGCGTAAAAAGTCGACGAACTGCAGCCAGCCCTGGCCAACATAGATACGAGCAGATGATTTTTCATGAATCACGGCTAACGAAGCCTCGGAGGAAGGAAGAGCGTGATTTACGTAAATGTGGCCGTGATTCCGCCTGTGGCCGGTTATGTCACAAGATTCTTGTTCGTGTTTCAAGACGCGAGTGCCACCTCGGATCTTTTACCTCGTGACACACGTTTGGTTGAATCGTCACTTTGGCCTGATATTATATCATTGACGTTGTCACATACGCGGAAACACACGACCTGCGCTTGATTCGCAAAATTAAGTCACGATTCTTTTTCTTCACTTTCAAACCGATTTCTGATTTGAATTTAATCGTTTAATCGCTCGATCGATGAATAACGCATGTGGAAAAAAAAAAAGGAACACAGCGTGCCTTTTAGTTAAATTGCCTTCAGCATTGATTATTGGTTGGTACCATATACGGGAAGCTTTCTATACGGTTAATTGCCATTTTCTCTCCGAGTGGGAACCGTTATCCCAGTGACAATTTATCCAACCATTAACGATGGCGTTATTAATTTACCTTCCGACGGAGGTCTTGAATATTCTCCGTAGTAATTTGCGGGAAAAAAGATAAAAGGAAGAAAGAAAAATATTCGAAAAAGATTCAAGCGTGCAATTGGCGTGGAATTTATTAGCGATGTTTTATCGTTACACGAGCAAACGCGAATTAATTCGCAAAGACGCGATCGTCGAACCGAAACTCCAGCGATTGTTTACAAACGAACTCGAGAAAGACGGAGTTCACCTATACGTGATGGATAGTCGTTAAAACAAAAAAATATCTGATTGCTCGTTACACCAACGAATAATCGCGTGATTACGCATGGAATTAATTCGACGAAAACACGTCGGAATTGCTGCACGTATTCGTATCTAATCTTCGCCGATGTTAATCTTGCCAACAATTGCCGAGATAACGCCGCACGGCACTGCGAAGCAATCGAGTAATATGCCTGATACATAATGTATTTGGAAAAAACGGAGAAAAAGAAAATGAAACGTAGAAAGAGAAAGAAAAAAAGAACTGTTATATCAAAGAGAAAACTTTCGTAATCGCTATGCCTAATTACTATTCGTATCCTAATTGCAAATTCCTCGGTGAGAAACGAACCGAAGATATCGTTCCGAGCAAAATATTCGCGATATAACTACTTTATTACGAAACGCATCCGTGGATCAGTAAAACGCGTCCTCTATCCTGTTGCTCATCTCTACTAATTGTATAGTTTCATGTGTTACTTTGTCATCCTCGAACAATTTCAAATTGTCGGTTAGGCGATATAAGGAAAGAATTTGGTCCTACCTTGAACACTTCCGAGAAGAATCCGGCACCGATCTTCTCCATGTAAAAGTCATCCAATCGATTCAACGAGGCAACCGCATGCCTCAACGCCTGACAGGAAGCACCTGTCCTCCTTTTCGAGCCGGTATCCTGATACGTATCACTAGGACACACTGCGTTCAAGTTGCAGATATTGCTTTCCATTTCGGTGGGTCGCCATGGATCACGGCACTTTTCTCGCTCCCTGTAACTTCGGGACGAAGGCAACTGAAGCTCCGTTGGAAGATCTTGCGGCAAACAGGAAATACAACTCTGCTGTAACGCGTCGCCGTTAGATTTCATCCAGTCTTTCGACGGTGTCGACGTGGTGAAGTCACCTCTGCAATTTCGTTGCTCGTAGCTAGCCGACGAAGTGGAAGTGGCCGAAACTACCAATTCCACGATATCGTTGTCAGTGGTGTACGACTTCGCGGACGACTTCTGGCAGGATTCGTCGGTCGACTGAATCGCAGAGATCGCCGTAAAGTCCATCGACGATTCACCGTGCTCGTCGTTGATTTCCGAGACGGGACGAGTTTTCCCGTTCGACACCGAATGTCTTGTTGCATCGGAAGACCTCGCGGGTTTGCTTGCCGCCAATGGTGCAGTCTGCGCGACACTCCTCTGCGTCTCTCTGGAAATAGATTTTCCTCCGGGCAAATGTTGCTCCTTACCAGCAAGAAATTCGCGGTTAGGGCCTGTGTGCTTCTTCGTCAGTTTCGACGAGTCTCTCGAGCCAAGATCGACGTTCAAACTGCTCAGGCTAGTGGAACAAAGTACCCTTTGCGATTTCGCGGCATTGGCAGACGCGCAGCTCGACGATTTCACGTAACTTGTACAATTAGAGTTCGACGTGCACTTGTGAACGGACGTCGTTTTTGCCGCCAGTCCCGTGTGACTTCTTCCGTGGGCAGAAGTCTCCTTCACCGAGTATTTGGAGCAAGAGTTCTTCGCGACCAGGCACCCGGTCGACTCGATCTTGCCAGGTCTGTTCACCTCGACGAGCGAGATGGACACTTGGGAAAAATTAGGCGCGGAGCTAGATGCTTGCGAGCTGCCGTACAAATCGACACCTCCGGTGTTACCGTCTTTCGGGACTCTTCGAACCTTCGACTTATCGTCTACGGAAGCTAATTCCACCGTCAGCTTATTGTTACACTCCTTCGTGGACCTTCGAGTCTTCTTATCGTCCAAACACTCGGAAGGCGTACACGTTTCCTTGCATTTCCTCGTTTTCGATTTGTCCTCGATCGAGGACATCCCTACATCGGGGACCACGCTGACGTTAGAATTCTCCTTGGATCTCCACGGTTTCGTTTTGTCCTCCGTGAGCGTGGAATACTCGTTTAGAGGACACGATCCGTCCTTTGCTCTCTTCGGTTTCGACTTGTCATCGACGATGCAAGGTGGTTCGAAAATGACAGAACAGGTACAATTCTCTTTCGATCGCCAGATCTTCTGCTTATCCTCCATCCCTATGGAGGGTGCTTCGGAGACCACGGGCATACAGTTGTCCTTCGGCCTCCAAGGTTTCGACTTTTCCTCGGTGAGCGTTGCCGGCGTCTCGTCGACCGAGAAACACGGCAAACACGCGGCTCCACTTGGCCTAACGCACGACTCGACCGACGTCGTTCCATCGTTCGAAGGCGGCCCCGGTGTATTCGACGGTGGTACCTTGCCGAACATTTTCGCCGTTATTGCGAGGAAATTGAACAGCTTGAATCGGGACGGAAGATCGTCGCCTCCGCGTGCTGCATCACACAATTTATCAGTCTTGTCGGTGGACGTGGCGGCGTCTCTTGGTTCAAACAAACGAGATCGTCGATTCTCGATCGGGAAGACTCTCGAGGCGGCGACGAGCTACGTCCTTGAAGTGGTAGCCCGACATCTTAGCATCACATTTAAACTTTGGGTATACTACACTCGCTTTCTCTCTCTCTCTCTCTCTCTTTCTCTCTTTTGGCAGTGGGATTACGCGTTTCGCGGAATCACAGCGGACTAGGACATAGTCCTAACAAGGAACGCAGTGCGGCAACCAGTCAACGTCGATGAACTCGAGAAGCACATGAAACATCCGCAGCGGCGAAACTTGGCACATCTCTCTCTCTCTCTCTCTCTCTCTCTCTCTCTCTTCGAGCGTCCTCGAGCAAACACGGGAAGGAGACTTTGGCTTTTCTGGAAGAAATCTGCGTCCCACAGAACCAGTCAATACAAACGACCTTCGCTCTCGTTTCGTTTCCGCAATTGAAACCACTTCTTTGCCGCGTTTTTTTTTTTTTTTTTGTTTCCCTTGTTGAAAATTCGATTATTAACGATCGATATCGAGCGAAACAGCCAAGTCGAATCGCAGCGAAATTCCGCAGCGAGGCGAATTGTGCATCTGTCAGTTGAACGCTCGAACAGTTTCAATTGCAAAAACCTTGTTATAATAAATGGTAGGAAACGTTGAAGAGCGGTTTATCGGATTAACTCCTCCGCAGCGATTCACCGCACTGACCTAGCTCAAACTCAACGAATGAAACCTACATACATGTACATATATATTTGCTTCCGTAGTATGACCGACACGACGATAATGACCGGCTCCGATGGTTTCGCGAATGCGTCGATTGTCGAAATGACCGACTATTGAAATGATTTCTGTTCGACGATGAACGGCGTTCATATCCGATTGAAAGAATGGACAACGCGCGAAACACGGACAATTTTGGCAGTGCAACGTTTGGATACGCCAGGTTCTCGTGCCGCGGAATACGGACAGATCTGTTGAATAACGCGGACACATGGGTGCAGATTGGCTGAGCATACGCGGTGATACATCGCGCGGCGATTTGATTTACAAAGCAGCGCTACTTCTTCTTCCACCGGTTGCGGTGGATGGCCGTTTTCACACGCGAGAAACGCAATTTACGATCAAAAACAAGAAGTACGTAAAAGATGCAATTATATATATCAGGGGCCAGCTACGTTTAATTGGTGTGTAACGTGTGCAGCACGACGCGGCAGTTCGATGCATTCTTTACACAGGGCGAGAAGTGCTTTCTGCCGAACGTCCAGGCGTCTTGTTCCAGTTTTAGAAACGCCGCATTAAGCGTCCGACTATACCGAAACACACACGCCACGGCTATAAATCTTTCTTTCGTAAATTGATAAATCGAACTAATTACACTTTTACATTTATCGATCTCTTTACGTTCGAATCGCGATCGAAGATAGGCAGGATCGGATACCTTTGACACCTGATTACGAAAACCATGAGGCTTTCACTCGAACGACACGCGAAACGCTTGCTGTAATTCAACGATCTTCAACGTTGGATCGATAGAAAAAAAAAAAAGAAAAAGAAAACACAAAGGTAATAGAAAAATTCGATGCACAGGGCAAAAAACAACAATCAGAGCAACATACCTGCGCGAATGGGAACGATATTTCTCTTCTTCCGTTGTTTCTTTTCTTTCACGGTTTGCGAAGATTCGAGGTTTGAAATTCCTTGGGACAAGTCCTTGAGAGAGACACCAAAACGCGAGCGATAACCGGTAAGAGCGCCCGGTCGACGTTGCTGTCAATGACAACACGCGCGAGACAACATTCGATCGCGAAAGTGGCGTGAAACTCTCCGAGCCTGTTGGCAGCGGTGTGGCGTTGAGTTGATTTTAGAAGACCTTGAACCACGTGAGGGAATTCGGGCTGTGGCGAGGAACAAGACGTTAAATACCGTCGACAAATGCAGAGGAGACGGGGGAAGGCATGACCGAATGGCATCCGCACGCTGTCACTTTTGTTTACTGTCTGAGGGTGAACCTTCGTTCGATGAAATCGCGCGACTCCGAGACGATGCGACGCGATGCCACGATACACGCTCGCATATCGCAGTCACGCGGTCACGATTCGCCGATTCTTCTTGCTGTTAGTTACGATCTCTATTTTCTTTCTTTTTTTTCTTTTCTCCTTTTCAATCTATCACCGTGAACAGTCGGTGGCTCGAGTAAACAGTAGGACACCAGTGCACGTCCGATTTGAATTTTCTCGACGGACCGTCTGTTTCGGAGTCACAGTTGTACATCACTGTACGCACGACGCACGAGCGAACACCGCAACTTTCGTGTCTCGTAGCAAGCCGGGCGCTGGACTTCCCTGAACGATGACGCTGGGCGATTTTTCGTACGCGGGACTGCAAAAGAGACCGATTCACCGACAACGCCAGACAGCGGCCATTACAGAAATGAACTGCTCCGCTGCACGCCGTCTATCGGCGATACCCGACGCGACGTACACCGCTTCCCCCACCATCGTTTCTCTCGATGAATCGAATGTAAAGGCCGCACACGTCTTTCAAACGTGCACGCTCGAAACGCGGAATCTTTTCTCCGTTTCTATATAACACGAACGCTTAAATTCGTGTAATAACACGCAATGTACGAATATTAAGCGGAAAAGATTATAATACAAGCGAAAATGTTCGAAAGATTCGCTTTCTTTAAGAAACGAATGTAGCTAAGAGTAGAGGATGTAAATTTCTCTTTCATAAAGAGAAAAAAGATACCTTTCATTTAATATTTTTTTAAACACTTTTTGAATACTAAAGAAACACGCTTCTCAGTGAAATACCTTGTAAATAACATTTCAGTCGATTTCATATAAAAAGAGTACTAGTATTATAGTTATATGCACTGGTATATATTTCGTATTAGTATATACCAGTACGAAAGTAACAGTGCGTGTATGAGAATAGAGAAATTGTATCACTTGTTCAATGAAAATCTGCGAAACAACGATTTCACAGCACAAAAATAATTTATGAGAATTTCCATTCCAACCTTACTACCACGATCTCATCTCTATGATACCGAACAACCAGTTTTTGCGAGACGGAATGAAAGTGTGAGAATTCTCATATGCATACAAGTGCACCTTTCACTGTCTTTCAACAATTTTCAGTTTCTCATACAGACACTTAAATTTCTACATGCCATTCTATTTGTCTGGGAGACGCAACTTTTGCTTTAATTCATAGTTGGTAAAGTTTAAAATAATCATAATTTTTCTTACCAATTTTTGCAATTTAGATTTTAAATTTTGCTTCTGCACTTGTTCACTTATTCGACGATTTAATAAAATAAATTCTTATTACGAGTCACAAGTTCCCTGTAAGTCCTTAATAAATTAAGATCATTAAAAAATAAGTGTACACAATTTAAAACGAAAAAATGCAATACACATTCGAATTGAAATGAATTAAATAGAAATGTTGCGTGTATACACTGCGTTCGATATGCATCGCATATTTTTACGTTTCTCAAACTGATTCTTAACCTAGCTTTTCGTTGCGAGCACACTTACATATACGTGATATTTCGAAGTATATTTTAATTGTTTAATAACATACTTAGCCTTATTATTATTGTGTGAAATAGTTAAAAAATAGTGTTAAAAATTAAAAGAAATGGCAAAATTTTGCTTGAGTAAGTTTAGTAACGAGACTATTTTAATACAATTTATTTATAATGCATGTAGTAGGTTATGTTTCAAAAATCTCTTTTACAATATTATTATTTGTAATAATAATAATGTTGTTAATTGTCACAGTTAATTATTTTTTTATACTTATTTAATAATTTATTATTAATCAATATATGCATAATGATGTAATAATAATAATAATCGTATTTGTTCCAGAGAAACAGAGCAAGCGTATGCCAGCTCGAAAAAGATATAAAATCGAGAAAAAGGTTCGGGAGCATAATCGAAAATTACGGAAAGAAGCAAAGAAGCATCCTAAAAGTAAATGTTTGCAATTACACGTTCAAAGCGTTATCTACATTTTACGATCATTTTATAAAATATCGATCTTTTTTTTTAATTTTGTAGAAAAGCCAAAAATAATTGAAGTTCCAAATCAGTGTCCTTTTAAGGAAAATATCCTTAAAGAAATAGAACTTATGAAAAAACAACAAGAAGAAGAGAAACAAAAGCAACGTGAAGCTGCACGTCAAAGAAAACGAGAAGAACTTGCCAAAACAAATCTTCAAGGCTTAGTCTCAGCTGCACAGAATAAACAAGCAGAACATCAAGAAATAGAAATGGATGATGAAAAAATAAAAAATGCCTTGTCTAAAGAGGAAAATTCGTTAAAAGCTTATTACAAAGAATTCAGAAAAGTTTTAAATGCAGCTGATGTTATTCTTGAGGTTGTTGATGCCAGAGATCCTTTAGGAACTAGATGTAAAGAGGTACGTTCAAATATGTTAAGTATACATATATATACTTTACCTTAGCTTATATATAAAAGCTAAGCTAAAGTATCAATAACTTGCACATATTACAGGTTGAAGAAGCTGTATTGTCTGCAAAAGAAAATAAAAGATTGGTTATTGTTTTAAATAAGGTAGATTTAATACCTAGAGAAAATTTAGATCAATGGCTAAAATATTTGCGTGGGAGTTTACCAGCTGTGGCATTTAAAGCCTCAACTCAAGACCAAGCTAAAAGATTAGGTAGAAGAAAATTGGGAAAGAAAACTGAAGGCATGATACAAAGTGGTACCTGTTTTGGTGCTGAATTATTAATGTCATTGCTTGCAAATTACTGTAGAAATGTTGGAAATGTCAAAACCAGTATTAGAGTTGGTGTTGTTGGACTTCCAAATGTTGGTAAATCCAGCGTTATCAATTCCTTAAAACGCAGTAAAGCATGCAATGTGGGAAGTACTCCAGGAATAACAAAAACAATGCAGGCAGTGCAATTAGATTCTAAAATAAAATTGTTAGACTCTCCAGGAATAGTTTTTGCTAATTCCAAAGAAAACTCTGATGATTCTTCATTAGCTTTAAAAAATGCAATAAAAATTCAATCCTTAAAAGATCCATATACACCAGCAACTGCTGTTTTAAAAAGAGTTTCCAAATCGCAAATAATGGAAATGTATAATATACCAGAGTTTTCAACGCCTGATGAATTCTTTGCTTTAAAAGCTACCAGAATGGGAAAATTTAGAAAAGGTGGTATACCCGATACGATAGCAGCAGCACGCAGTATTTTGGAAGACTGGAATTCCGGAAAAATAAAGTATTTATAAAATTTATAAAATTTATATTGTATAATTTACTGGATATATAAGAATTTACGTTATTTGAATAGGTATTATACTGTTCCGCCTGAAGAACCAAATTGTCACATTTCTGCAGAAATTGTGAACAAAATTAGTAAAGAATTTGACATTGAAAGTTTTGCTGAACAAGAAAAAATGATGCTCGATAATTTCGAAGAAAAAGTTGCAGAGAAAACTATTGATCCACTATTAATTGAAAGTTCTGATCCAGTCGTATCTGCCATGGAGGTTGAGTTGCAAAAAGAAACAGTAAGTCAACTTGCATACAAGCAGTTTTTCTTGTCATGATAGTTAGATAATTATTAATTATAATAATTTTTATAGCAAATTAAAATACAGAATAAACTAAAGAAAAAATTGGAGAAGTCGAAGAAAAAGGAAGATGAAACGAGGAAAAAGAAAATAGATCCGATTTTTGAAATTGAAGGCAACCAAAAATTAAATAAACTGAATAAACTACAATTTAAAAAAGAAAAGAAAGACCGAATTAAAAGAGGTAAGAATGTCTTGTTTTTTAGAAAATCATTTTATTTCAAATTATATTTTTTTTACTTCATTATCTGAATTTTATAGAAAAAGCAGCTATTAAATTGGCGAGTCAACTCGAGGGATTCAACATCTCAAGATCTGATGATTATGATTTTAGTACAGATTTTGTAGAAAAGCAGACATTGTAATCATGTTTATTTAATATTTGTATGCAAAATGTAAATAATAAATAAACTATAACAATAAAAATGAATGTTTTTATAAAAATGATTTTATTTCCCAACATTTAATAGCAAAAAAAAATTTTGATAAATGCTTAACACAAACGTAAAAATCAAATGACAAAGAAAAAATTTATTCAATTCATTTCTAATAATTCACTTTGTAATGACCTCGGAGAAGAATTAGCTCTCTGCAAAAGAGTGATACTGAATGATACTGAATAAAGACTGCTATACTAAATAACAACAAGGATTATGTTTTTTATGTCTTTTACTTTGTTAAACATAGAAATATTAAATATAGAAATATTCTGACAACATACTTCAACTTATTAATGCAAATCAATTGCATATTTTAAATTATTTATTGTAAGTTATAACTTATGAAGTACATGCAACCTTATAATCTAAATTATTTATACTAACTCGCGTTGCAATAAGTATGTAATAAAGAGATTACAGCAAGATTACCAAATAAAAATATTACTGCCGTTTCGACAGCAGTAGAGCGATGCTAACAGCAGAGTGACAATCAACATATATGATAGCAGATAACTATCACGCTACACATTTCATTGGTCATTCAGCTAAAAGACTTCAACGAAGTAACAGTAACTATAACAAGTGACATTTAATAGTTGTATTTTACGCGTTTTTCTTGAGTTTATTTTATTTTCGGTATAACAAACATAATGGATAAGAAAGAAAAGTGTGAACCGCCAATTAAATATCCGATAAAGCCACCAGGTCCACCGAAAGTGTGGAGTATCGTTGAGATTAAATTAAAAAATGCGGAAGCACCGATAAGATTTACCATTCAAGAGATACCGGAGGACAGATACGAAGAGGCTGTTGAACACATGTGCAAGTATTTCATTGCCGATGAACCTATGTGTAAATGTATGAGTAAGTTTCTTCAATTTTTTTTATCTAATATAAGAAAAAAATGGAAAACGGCTAGACAGAGAAAGATTATGAACAACATTACACGTGAACATTACACGTGAACATTATGAAATACATTACGCGCAAAAATATTACACTGCTATTTATGAATGTGACGCAGCAAAGAATGGTCACATAATGATAATATTTTTGTTTACTTATGCATTCAGCAAGGCTTCTTAAAAATTTCAGAAAGAAAATGTTCATAAGACGAAGAATTGAAAAATGATTAGAACATGAACAATATGAATATTTTCAATTTATAAAATAATACTTAATAAATATTTAATAATTTATAAGATAATGTTAAATAATAATTTAGTTTATAAGATTTCAATCTATTCATGTCATTTACTAAAATATACGGAACGATTTGCAATCCGTAAAAACAACTTGCAATCAGCTATATGTAAAACTTTTTCGTCCTGTTGTCTTTCTTTCCTTGTTTTATCACGATTTCTTGATTTCCCCGCCGTTTTAGCTCTTTTATAGTTGATTATATTTATAGTTGATATAGTTTATTTTTTTTTTATGATACGTAAACAATCTATGTGGACAAAAGTAATAATATCGAAATGTGACGTGTGTATTCGTTTTTGTAGATGGAATAAATGATCCTGAATATGTGAGATGTTTTGAGAAGATTTGGCGTGAATTAATAAATCATGGTTTGTCCATCGTAGCGTTTACGGAGGATCCAAATGGCGGGAAACCTATAATGGCAGGACTTAACGTACTTACTTTGTCTTTCAAAGATGAGAAGTTCAATTTGGACGACATGAAGGTAATTTTTATTTATTTCTTGCAATTTATATAACTGCAAGTAACAGTAATATTTTTCATAGCGTAAATTTAAAATGTATTCTAGTCAAAGAAGGGACGAATTGTATTCGAGGCTGTGTTAGATTTGAACAAAGAAGTAAATGTGTTTGAAAAATATGGGATAGATAAATACATGACCGCTTTTGGCCTTTCGGTTCACCCTTCATATCGAGGAGCTGCTCTAGGTAGTCATCTTCTTAATGCCAGGTAGAATAATTTAACTATCCTCTTCAATCATTTCCAATACTTTTCGTAGTATATTTTCTCGCACACTGTTTTTGATACAAAGTATTTCTAAATTCTTTTATATTTTATTTATAAAATTCAAATTTTTGTTCAGAGTGAACATAGGTCGCGAGTACAACATTCCAGTAACAATCACAGCATTTACTTCGCCGATCTCACAAAAGTTGGCCGAACGATGTGGCTTTGAAACCCTGATCGAAAAAAACTACGACGAATACGTGGATGAAAAGGGAAACTTACAATTTCCAGGAATCACAGCGAAATCCGTGAAATTAATGGGCAAGAGACTCCTTTAATACAAACGACATGTTGTGAATTGTAATAGAAATACGTAATAGTAGCTCAATATTTCTTGTGTTAGTCAAAAAAAGTAGAAGAATATCATAGCGGATACTTATCACGACGCGAAACATGGTGTAAAATATGAGTAACGAATATCATCCATTTCCGGACGTACGAAGGGGAACAAGACGAGTAAATTATCTGACTCATATAGAACAAACGATCTCAATTTGCGTCGACAGGAAATTTTATTCTGTCATTTGCTACTTGTTGAGTGTAAAAACGAACACAATTTTCTGCAACTGCGTTCAGGTAAATTGAGTAAACTCGTAAGAAATACAAAGAAACGACTAGAATTTGTCGATTAAAAATTTTCAAATATTAACGTGAAACTAATAAAAAATACACATTAACAAACTCTCTTTGGCAAACGGTGTACAATGATAAAAAAATCCTTTTGTTCGAGACACGTTGCCTTCACTAGATGCGACCGAATTTTAATAATTCCGCGAGGTGCATCCGTGTCTAATTGTTTTATCATCCTTATACGCTGAAATACAAGAGGACACACTTCTTCCGGTTCTGATAATCAGAGTGATCATTCGAGCATATTACGATATTTGAAAGATAATTGCTTCGAATAACAAACGACAAAGTGAGGCCACGATTATTTAATTTGATATATGCTTATTAACTCCGATGCTTAACCTTCGTCGTGATGATTAGCGAAAACCGATCAGAATCTAAAATATAAAATGACATAACGCTAAAATAAATTTACGTTCCCTCCTATACAAATTACTAATAAATTGTCATTTTTCAGTCTGATTATCTCCTTGCTTTCTTTACTCATTTTACACTTTGAATACGTCTATCACGATGCATCTCTCTCACCCACGTTCTTTTTGCTTGCCGACCTTTTGTTATTTTGTTATTTATACTAATTTGTGTAAAGCACAAGGGATGATAATCTTGATAAATGGATATTTGTAACATGAGGATAAAGGACACCGGTTTTCTAATGTTACGAATATCAGGTTTCATTAAACTGTGCTCGATCAATATGTGTCATCGATAAATTCCCTTTTGATGAAAAAGATGAAAGCGGATAGTTGCTCAATCTTGTACACGCGTGTTTCAGGTACATTAACAACTATCGAACAAGCGTCAAAACACTTTTTCTTCTGCTACAAAAATAAAAAATTTAAAAAAATTTTTGAGAATACGCGCGGCGTATTCGAATATCCTTCGTTCCGGCAGGACCCTCGTCGCGCATGCGTACGCTAACCGCAAACTCCTACACGCATACAGCATCGTCTGCTGAAGATGTAAAGTACGAAGTACGAGCGTAGAGTCGCCGCGAATTTGTCGGCCGTCTCAGTCGCGTTCGGCGCGTCGTACGAGCAAGTGTGTTTTCGTTCGTTTTCACTCCGCTCCCTCCGTAATCCTCAGTTTTTTAATTTTCTTTCTCAGTCCAACCCCTCAACCCCAATCCTTCTCGTCGAAACTTTGTCCCGCGATCTTTCTATAGTAATCGGACGAGACGGCAGTCCGTAAAACAGCATAATCGAAAGGACAATCGAAAATGTATCACATTTGAAAAACGGACATAAGGATATTCTAGTCGAAGGTGAAAAAGCCACCGCTTGTTTTTTCTTTTCTTTTTCTTTTTTTTTTTAAAGATCGTATGAAGTCGTTAGTAGAAAAAGATTGGTAGCGCAAAAAAATGTCACGTGTTTCCTGCGACAATAAAGACGAATTTGTTGCATCCATGTTGGGATTGAAAAATTACATTCATCCAATTGACATATCTTCTGCGAATCTTCCAAGGAGGCAATACGAAGTCACATTTGGATTAAATCAAATTAATGGCGAGATACGACCAACTTTCATTCAAAGATATTAAGTTGAAACAAGACCTGCTTTCGATCAGAGTAATCTTGGAAACAGTGTCGACGCGAATCAATCTTCTCCGCGAGGATCATTCCTACGTTTTGCTTTCAGCGAGAGACAACCGTGTGTTCGAAACGGTGTATGATACACAGTCGAAAGGTAACGTTGAGAATATTCCTTTTGCAATACCGACCCGATTGACAAGCACAAAACTAAAAGAACGTAACCTGTTGCGGAACGGATTGCCAACGCGCCGACGTTCCTTGCAAGTATGACACTGTGCATTTCGGTTTATTAAGCGTGAACGTTGAGACAGTTTTTTCTTTAAGCTGTTCGAAGAAAAAGGAGACAATTGAAAAGTAATTTGATTACAAAGAAACATGTTCGTTGAAATTGAACGAGCAGCAACAATGCCATTTTAATTCAGGATTTAAGAGAGAAATTATTTCATTCGTAAAGTTTTATTTAAAGCCGGTTTTTTACATCTCTTTGGAACGAGAACCTCGTATGCAGAGTGAAATGGAGGTTTGTTTTAACGCGACATTAAGTGCTCCGCCGTTCCACGGTGTCGGTTTTCAAAAGAAAAAAAAAAAAAGCAACCATTTTATTCCGCCACGATAGAAATTCTGCCGTCAAATCTAACTAAAAATGTGGCACTGTTTAAAAAAATCCATCCAATATTCAATAGGTACTGAATTCCGTAATAATTAAAAGTGATTGATAGGGCACTAATTCATCGAAGGCAATATCAAATTGTTCTTTCAAATCCGAATTGAAGTCATGAAAAAAGTACGGGAAAATTCGTAGAACAAAAAACTGAAAGATAGAAAGAAATTCCGCTGGCGTGTTTTACTCCCACTGATCGTTAGCGATTTGATATGTTTTTTCCTGTCGATAAAATTTCGGAAATGCAGTTCCTTAACCTAATGAAGGATAAGTAAAATTTTATTAAAAAGATAGAATTGTTACAATGCAACTTTATCGGAATAAAATATTCGCATCAGTATCGTGCAATCGGATCTTTTTTTAATGCCTCTGCAGCAATTTCTATTTGTTTTGGCGGGATTACCTATGTATCAAATACATCGATCTTCGTAATCGCGTGATTATTTTTATTGGAAATCAGCCCTCGAAAATCAAATCTGCGAGATATCTAAATCGCAAGGTTTGTTAAACTTGAAACTTAGAAAATTGTCCGGCTCGTTTCTTGAAAAACTCGTTCGAAAATTCAAAAATATTTTTATACTTATAAGATAGATATAGCTGTCAAAGAAGAAAATGAACAACGTTATTTTTCTATTGAACACAAATATAATTATACAGACGGAATGTTCGCGACACAATCACAATACAAAAATTTTTGTTTCTACTGCCCATTATACAGCGAAACGCTTCACTTTTTCATGACATTTCATGATTTTTTTCATTGTGTGCTTACTTCTGACTAGAACGTGATGCATAATAAAAAAATTTTAATTAATCACGTTTCGTTTCTTTTTTTTCGTTACAATAAATTATTTTTTCCAAAGTTTTTTAATTAATGACGTTTATACCGAGGAACAAATACACAGACACGTTATACGCTTTAATGAAATATTAAGACTACTTCGATAGAATTTTTATATTTTTGTTGATTGAATTTTGCAGTGTCAATCGCGCACAGTATAACATGTTAAAAGTTAGAGAGAGGAACATTTATAGTTTGAACTATCTCTAAGATAAGAGATTCCGAATAAAAGGTGCTAATACAAATATTATCAGAGGCACGTGTATCTACTTCAACGTGACTTGTATATTTCGAGAATATGGTGAATAAAGGACGAGCACATTTCTTGATTAATACGAACTGTGACCATTCTCTCTTCCTTTGTCCAATTTTCTAGATATACATATATTCAGAACAGACAGAATATGATTTTATTAGTATAAAAAGGAAAGAGAATTCTTTATTCTAAAATTAATTAAGGTAAATTAGAGTAAAATTAATTAAATCTATTTCTACCGATACATATTCTTCTATCGCGATATCCTTTTCATAATAAATATCGCTCTTTATGAAGCTAATTCTTTTATAAACTTATGGAAGACGAGATTGATTGATCGTGAAATTACAGTATTAAATTAAAAAAACTGAAATTTTTTTACACTCGAACACGATCAAACAGAACAGGGTTACTCGGATTTTTCCATCGATCGACTTCTAATTCTATTGTTTCTTCGTCCAATTCTACGAACAATTCACGACCATTTTGCCCGTGACCGATCGCTCCTGAAACATTGTGGGAAGGTTGCTCGAGACATAACTGGCATAACGAGATGCTTCCACGTAAGAAGAAAACGTTACTTCTGACAGAACGGGTTCTTCTTCCGCGTATTCTGATTTTTAAGGATCACATTTGCAACCGGTTGCGTTGCCACTCTTCACTGTGATTTACGATCTCAGCATGGAGATTTCGTTCACAATTCAAACGAATTTCTTAAACTTTTCATCTTCGTTTCAGACAGCAACGAAATCAATTTCTAAAGGAGCAGAGAACTTTGATCTTTTAATTAATACCATTTAATTAATACGTATAATTAATACGTCGTTCCTCTGAAGAAACGACATATTTCCACACAATGCTTTCAATAGAATTTCCACGACTTGGACGCGCGGAATTGTATTTCATCATTTGCATTTGCAATGCCGAGTTGGCGAATGCCCTTCTACTATGAATTTTCCCACGAGTTTTTACTCGCTTTCATCTACGAATTATTGTTTAACCAAATTTTATTACAGTAATGAAATAAAGCGTTTTGCTATATCTCGAGTTTCCGTTTTCTACGTATATATTTGATTTGTCGATTTTGGTGCAACGATATTCACCTTGCAGTTCCCGCGATGCGGGCAGAGCTCATACACGTTCCATTTTCTCCTATTTCCCGGGAGAATTTTTTACGGTCGTGCCGAAAATTGTTGTCGAAGAAATCGATACAATCCCAATCGTTACTGTCCATATTTACTTTACTTTCTGTCCAGCGGTTGTGGAAACAAGCTCCCACGATCGAAGAGGATGGCTGAAATCACCGAAACGAGAATCTTTCTTCTTAATCGGGCCGGAAAATTGCACCGCCCCTTTCCGAATAAACGAATGCAAAATACCGAGCGAGCGAAATTGTTCCGGTGTCAGATCGTGAATCACATCGAATCCCTTTGACCTTGTCCCGAAAAGAGTTCCCTTTGAATCATCCCTTTCGTTATTTGTGCAGATATATTCAGTTGGGCGGCTTTGTCTGAAGAAGAATGTGCGTGGATCGCGTGGTGTTATAATCGAAAATCCAGACAGTAAGACGGGAAATTGCTGGAACTGAATTAAGAGGGAAATCAGCCGGCAACGAGATGAAATCATCAGACGCTTAGCCGGAGAGATCGCGATCGGCTGGTAGCCATGAATATTTCGTGGCGGCTTCATCGAGTAGAAACTTGAATCGCGGATTAAGACCGCGGTGAAACGACCAACAGAACGATCGGCGAGCGACATGTCCGAGAAAGAAACCAGAGAACGAACCGATCGTAATCAAACGTTCGAGATAGACGGACTGTTTCGGTGGAATCGTACGGGCGAGCTGCTGGAATTCTTCAACATCACTCTACTCGATGTTAACGCGACCGATGAGATCGACTCATTCTACTTCTACGAGGTGAGCTAAAAAAAAGAAATAAAAATAAAAAAAAAAAACCACCGTCGCCCCTATAAATACGTGCTCCTGTCGAAGAGATTTAAAACATCTTGTCTCGTATTAAAACACCGAGACGGCTAATAATTTCGACTGAAATTTTCTTCATGGAAAAACATGGATTTTAAACGCTGATTCCTCGTTCTCGGCTCGATCGCTGAATCGGAGATCTGGTATGTACACTCTCGCACAAAAGTGACACTCTTGAGACACTTTTTATTTTTAATAGCCGGTATTTTTGTCGTAGATATATAACGTTTTTCACGCATATTTTATAATTAGACTGCGAATTTTTATACAAAGTCGTATTATATTTATATTTATATTTCTAGAAAATATAGTTAAAGAAACTTGCAGACTTGCATAGAAAATTGTTTTATATATCAAACGTTATAAAGAGCATTACACTTTGAATATTTTATATAATTGTTCATATTACATATATATTCTGTGCAATTTTATATCTTTGCATTTCCTACAAAAACATAAAAATTCGCAGTCTATTAGTAATACTCTATTTCTGACTAAAAGTTTTCGAAAATTATTCGGAAGTATTACTTAAATAGTATTGAAATAAAAATTGGTGATTTCAATACGTATGTTATTTTACAATTTTTGACGTATTAACGCTTCACAGAATCTTTTTATATCTTATTATTCAATTTTACTAATTTTGGAACAAATATTAGTACTTGTCCTAAAACTTTCGAGCAGAAGTGTACAGATATAATTGATCCAAGCTGTGAATGATCCAGTGGTAAATGAACAAAAGCTAAATTGTATTTGCAGTATGTTAAAAGCACGTGCTAACTATTTATCTGAACCGAATATACTCCCGTGACCAAAGTGATTTAATTTTGACTACATCCACTTAGACCATCGGAGAATCATGATCAACACTACTCTGATAAACTATTGAGTATAGTGTCTATCGAACCAACAGTTGCCCAGTTTCTCATTATCTAAATAGAAAATGTATCAGACTATTGCAACCATTGGTTATTAGCTAATCAAGCAAATCCGTCCAACGTAAATTAATTAAATTTCAACTGATTTCGAGTTGATTAATTTGAACTAGGTTTCTGATATTATATATTTCTGTATTTTTCATACAGTCAAATGAACAAACTAGGTACAACTAAGATACAAAATGAAAAAAAATTAATGACATTGCGAATACAAATTTTTCAGACAGTATTGTATTGATTCTTATCTTATGTTATTGCGATCGTCGAAAATTACGAAAATTAAAAATTAAAGCACATTCCGAAGAGCTTTACTCTCATTTGAAAAGAAGGTAATTTCATAGAAATCGCGACAAAGAAACAACAGGCCGTTTAATTAGTACGTGAAGTCATCGCGATAAAAGTTAAAAAATACACAATTCACCATTTCGCTTCTTGCTTGTGTAAATCCTTTATCAATGTTTTTCTAGTGGACCAACGGAAGTTTGAAAATAGAAGAGTTGTTAATGTTATTCGGTTGTGGAATTCCATGCGTGGGACGTGACTTTTTTTTTCATTTAGAATGGAAACTATTTCGTTCGAGTTTGGTCCCGTCAACGACATTCAATCTACTGTTGTTAATGAACAAACAGTGATTACTTAACTCGTAGCGACGTTGAATTTCAAATAAATGAGAATTACCGCTGAAACAATTCCGCGAAAAAATACGCAGGAATAAAAGTATTTCGTACTAGAATTTGAAACCATCGTACATATTTGCATTTTTTAAAACGGAAACACCTATCAGGCGATAACTTCAAATTGGACCTCATTTCTGGAGAATTAAAGTTAATCCATCTTTGCACTCGACATCACAGATTGTATGAAAATAGTTTGCATAGGAAATGCAGTCTGACCACATAAATCAACCTCTGAAGATCATTCGTTTAGGATAAAGCAGTAGTATATCACGGCGCAGTACGCTGCAAATCTGCAACTGTACAAATATAATTGAAATATCTATACCTTCCCCTAACTCTTCTCTCTCTCTCTCTCTTTCTCTCCAGTGTGTAGATTCTTAGTCGCTGGTTTCTAGATTCTCTCTCTCTCTTTCTCTCTCTCCGGTGATTTATTCGGAAGTCGTATTTTTTCAGGGCTTTATTCTCGATTAAATTTCGAATGAGAATCGACGTATGTATGTA
This sequence comes from Frieseomelitta varia, assembly GCF_011392965.1. Classification (NCBI taxonomy): domain Eukaryota; kingdom Metazoa; phylum Arthropoda; class Insecta; order Hymenoptera; family Apidae; genus Frieseomelitta; species Frieseomelitta varia. Next base: position 400,207 of record NW_025110152.1, read on the forward strand.
TATTGAATTTCATCCGGCACGCATTGCCTTTAAGAGGGTTGTCCATTTGCTAGCCAAAACACTGCAGGACATAGACAATCTCGACGATTTAAAATGGGCATCTGTCTATGCTCTAATTCATCAGCCGTGAACCAGGCGCCAACATCTTGTCACCTGTTTCTTTTCTAACCGTTTCTCTGACACGTGTCTCACGCCCGCTCAAAAAGTCACTGACGCGCCGTTTTGCTGCGTGAACGAATGTCACTGGAACGATTTAACGAATTTCATTTTACGTGAGAGCACGATAAAACATCCAACCTATGGTTCCGGTGGATCGTTACAGAGTGTAACAAAAAAGACACGAGCGTAGGTGTACGACGGGTCAACGCGATAGAAATTAAGTGGATTGATCTATAGCTGTCGGACACTGGTCTTTTTTAAGGATCGAACGAGAACTCTCGAAGAAACGCCAACTGGAAATTCAAACCATTTTTTTATCGCGATTGGATGGCTGATTCTTTTCATTGTTGAATTTATATTTTTGCGATAATAATTGAGAAAAATAAAGACTAGACAGAAGTTTGTTTCACCAATTTAATAGACATACTATATTTTGAATATTTTGTGAATTTTGAATATTTTATAAATGTAGAATTTCGTACACAGACAAAAAGGGAAGAACATTTTTTTTAAATTTCAATTAAGAATAAATGAAGAAGAAAATGTATACTTGAATTAGATTAGTTCGAGATTGAACAGATGTCGATGTAATCGACAGGAAGTTATCGTGTACGTGCAGAAATAAGCAAATAAATATGGAATAAACTATACTGAATTGATCAAGATGCAGTCTATTTATTCTCGTATCCTCAGATTTTCTAAAAATACATACAAAATTCGCAGTCTAATTGCGACGTTACCCATCGCCTCGTTAGGATCATCCAAAGGATCAGCTAAAATTAAAATTAAACGAGAGCGTTTATCTCTTGACGATAAAACGATATACGCTCGAGCGAGCTCGTTTATTACGCAAAGTGAAATCGTCGTGGCAAAATGTTCTCGAGATCAGTCTCCAATATTTGCATGATCCTCGAAAAAATAACGTTGCAACCATTTAGCTCGGAGAAGTTGCTAAAAATAGAACCCGCGACCAATGAATTCCTCCAATTTAATCGGGGGAGGGAACAATTACGCGTGCGTTTCGATCGTGTCGCATCCATCAATTTAAAAGCCACGATTTCCCGATTATATGCGAGAAGTCATTTTTTGTTGTCCTTCCGCGAACGTACAGGTCCAACCGAGGAAAGTCGCACGATCGCTTTGTAAAAGTTTCCACGTTTTCCAGTCCAGTTTCGGACTGATCGGTTGATTGCAGAAATAAGCGTCACACGGGAGGATCGCTTATTTTTACTAGGAATACGCGTCCACGCGTAAAAGAGAGAGGATAGGGGGAGGGGGGGTCATTGACGTGACGCTGGAAACGGGCAGACGATAAAATTAAGCCGGCAACATGATTCCGCGAGAAACGTGAAAAGCTCTCGATCTGTCGTTTTGAATGAAGCATCTCGTAAAGTAGGCTGTTATTATCTGAGTTTTGTGTCTCATCGTCTTTTATATCTACATTAGTCAGAAGTTTGAGTACATATCTAAGAGTGAGAGTTTTCTAGTGCTTCAATAATGATTTCCTTGCCTAGAATATTTTAATACATCGTGTATAGAAATAAAATAGCAAAAAAGAAAAAAAAAAGTTCAGGTATCAACAAGTAGCGGAATATTAAACTAAGAGTGGAATATCCATTCCATTCTACAACGCTTCTTTACTTATTTTTTAAATAAACACGTAGTATAAAGAATAGATAGTATTGATTTTTTTATAATTATCATTCTTTCCTTAATGCTTTCTTTTTGTGGGAGAAAAATTGCAAGGATCAGACATTTTGTTAAATAAAAGATTGCTTAAATGTCATCATCGAAAAAGCGAGCATTGGATTCGTTAATAATGAAGGAAACAGTGGAGATAAATAGAAATACAATTAAAAATAATAAAACCATATTATTTTACCAAACTGCGCTATTTAACCTTTTGGTTTGGTCTCTTTTCGCCTCTTTTCATTTAAAATTTATTTTAAAATACTGTGCAAAATAAACAGCCTGTCAGTACGATCGTGGCTGTATTATATTATTAAATATCCAACAGAGTCAGAGTAAGAAAAATGAAAATCGACAAGCAGCATAGCTTTGCAAGGCACGAGCCCTATGGTACTCGCAAGTCCAAGCAATTTTCGTTTTTCATTTTCCAATTTATTTCATTAACTGTGCTAAGTTGATCGTCAAACTGCCAAAGTGGAAATTAAACAACCCCCTAACGACTTTAGTTTTTATCAAACACTCTAAGGATATTGCAAGTCATCTTTGGCATTTTTCAGTAGTGTAGAAAATAATTTTGCCGAAATGGAAATAGAAAACCGAGAAACGGAATGTAAAATCATACTAAAATTTATTACAAATGCAATAGTTAAAGTAACTGAACAGCAAAAGGACAATCGTGTGAGCAGCAACCGTACATGTCGCGAACCATTATTTTTGCGACGAATAAACGTTAACTCGAGATAACATTGACGCAAACGGTATCTGAAATTCCATTCCCATGGAATTTAGTTGATACTTTAACTCGATTCAACATTTCACACGCAATTCGTTCGTCTGATGAGAATAGACCGGATGGGGTAATTTGACGAGAAAATGTATGCATGACGGAGACAGAAATAATCTTCCCAGACAGAAAAGATTGCATTGCAACAGCCGGTCGAATAATTAATGATATCGGTAAGAACGGAAATTTGGATCCAACGATAGAATCGAACCAGAAGACCTATTGCTTTCTCGGTAGTGGTGATATAATTGCTAGGTTTACGAGTCACGGAAATCACACGAGTACGATGATGTACACACCAGATTAGAAATTTTCTTAATTAAATGCAACTCCAACGGAATATGTGGTAATCACATTGTTTTCCTAACTATTGTTGGTCCACCATCAACAACATGCTAAAATTTTTAAAACAAGCAAACACCCTACGTTTTTATCATTCTAATTTATTCACCTTTCGATAACAACGACGTGGGAAAATGATAATGAAGATGTCATAAAAATCTCGTATTAAAGTTCAATAAGAGACGATAGGATTTCATTATTTTTGCGTGTTAGAATATTTTGCAAAAACGAATGGAGTTACTACTATCGGAATTTAAGAAAGTTGATACAGGAAAGTTGATAGAGACAATGAATTGGAAAATATATCTGTGAAATACTTCATTATTAGACTGGATTTTATAGAAAATTTGGGATTGGAAAAACGCATAAACAGAACATTTTTAAACTGGATTTATAAAAATGCAAATTTGCATAATCGATCGATCGGTTTAATTTTTGTTTTCATGTAGTATACGAAAATCGAAGTTTCGGTTACTTATAGGAAGACCTAATATAAATACTGTACGTGTAAGGAATAAATTATATCGAGTATTCCAGGTTAATAAGTTCGTAACAAACCGAACTTAACTCTCTGACACTTTAAATCATTTAAGTGTTCCTAACATATATTGTTACATCAGTGATAAACGCCCGCTGTTCCAAAAAAGAAGACGAGTAACAGAAGACATAAAACATCGTTCTATATAACGAAGATAAGGAATGAAAGATAAAAAAAAGAAAGAACAAAGCAGGAGAATAACAATAAACTCGATATATATCGTGAAAAAATGCGATTTCCTCGCTATCTATCGGAGGAGATTGTAAAAGTATCTAATAAAGCTGCAGTACATTATAACCATGGAAACGCTGCGGCCCAAAGACGTTTTTACAGGTTTACATCACGTCTCCGTATATTCCGAAGATAGAAGACCGCGATGAAGTTGTTTACCGTCATTGGGAGAAAACGAACTTGGAAGATTCCAGGGTCGCTTAGAGTGTAGGGAGAAAAAGAAGATGTAGTTCCTTCATCTGCGCCATACATCTTCCCTCGCGCTATCTATTCCTTATCAGCTAGTTCGATTATTCGATAGCGGGGTGGCTTTGGTCCAGCTTCATCCACTTAATTCGCTAAGGACTCGTTTCGATCGCTTCTTATTTTTATCCAAGAGAGCTGCTTCGACTCTGGAATAAACGCAGGAACCTACGTACATCTGCAACTCTTGAACGTCTATAGAGAAACAAGGATTTTAAATATATATATAAGTACACTAATTTATTCACAAAAAGATTCTGAGAAAATGGCGATGTTTCGTATATTTATTTTATGGAAAGTCCATAAATAAATCGGAAGAAACACCAAAGAATATCTATAATACATTAAAGTATATTCGTTTCCGTAAAATGTTCCGAGAATGTTTTAAACAAATATCAAGAAAAGATATTTTAGAATTTGTCTAATTTCTGATTAAAAAATTAATTCATCAAGATTCATTTAAAATGTCCAAAATCCTTCTTTTAAATGTCTGTGAATACAGCAGATGTATGCAGTATTCTGTGACTGACTGTATGTATGAAGAGATCGATAGGATAAATGTCATGTTGGTAAACCACAGGTAAAAATGTTACTTTACTGCAATTCGTTGTAACGACGTTCAAGAATTAATTGACGTTGAGCCACAGCGACGTTCAATTATTTTAGTTTCACTTCGGCAATAGACGTTTGCGAACCACCTTTCTTGGGAAACAGGCTCATTCGTTACAGTGACGGTTAACTAATAATGCTCGCACGAATTACCGATAACACGGACGTTTATCATTCGCAAAGGTATAGTATATTTTCTTGCTCGGCTGTCCGCGATGCACCCGCTTCACGCGTGCATTATTTTTAATACGACGACTAGAAGTCTAATTTTATGTGCCTGGTCGCCAGGCTTTCGTATTTCCGCTGAAATTTAAATATCGTAGATATCGCGCGATGTCGCCATTTTTCTCTCTCCAGGCGTTTGATCGCCTGGTTTATTAAGAAAAAAAATCATCGTATCATTACGATTGTTAATAATTTAACTTACCGCGAACTATTTACCGCAGCAAGGAAAAACGAATGAAATCGTAACTTCATTAATGTTTGTGCTGTGCAAAATTATACACTTCACGTCTCTTTTATATTTCCAAGCTAACGAACGAAGCAAAAACTTAATGACATGTTATTTTTTATAAGTTTCGCGCAGATGTATGTATTTTCTATTACATATTTCCACTTGTGCAGATTGTTTATCTTCTTTTTCTCTCAATATTCTAATGAACTACGCAGCAATTCTGTGTACACACATGTATTTTAGAAAATCTAATATCACGTTTTATAAAATTCATAATGTACTGCCCAAGTCAGCATCTCTCTGAAAAATGTAAATAATTTATATTTTTAACCATTTTTTTAACCGTTTGTTCAGTAAACTTATCACATAAAAACTTAATATGTTATGCAAACTTGCATAAATTATCTTTAAAAATATACGTATTTATTCATAGTATATTTCAATATGTTATCCTCTTTGAATCCCTAATATGTATATAAATTAATTATTTGCAACATTTCAATTCACCTCTAGTGTGAATTAAACAGTCAAAGAGTTAAAGCATTTTTTTTTCAAAATAATCTATCGATATTATTGACCGTGGAGCAGGAATTTAACATCGTACAATTTTATCAAACAGTAATTACGTGTGATCACATTAATCACTGTCTATTGCATCAGTGTGATCAATATTTAGAAAAATTAAAACCTGTCATTTATAACTAACTAGTACTCGAACAGTACAAGTTTCGCATAAACAAATAAAACTGGTTACAATTTCAATACAATGAGATATCCAAGCTATTAACTGAAAAAAAGCATGCACCTTGAACAGTCAATAATTCATTCTGTTAATGTCATCATAATATTAAGCTATTTTTAGACATTTCTTATGACATATCTATATGCTTTTAGATAGAAATTATAAAAATATTCAACACAAAGATATTTATAAAAATATTCAACACAAAGATATTTAAACAGCCAATTATGTTAATGTATTTTAACATTCACTGCGGCCATATTTAGCATATTATCTATATGCTAATCATCGACGATCGAAGTATAAAATTTGTTTCATAGAATAGAAAATGTTTATAATACAAAAAAGAATATGATATGTTTATATATTATATTAGAAATAATATAATATATTTATATATTATATTAGAAATATCGTTCAAATCTTGTAATTTTTGAAATATCATATATTGTTATATTTCAATGTTACAATCTATGAAATATTATGATTTGCCCATTTTGACCACTTTGATAATTTTGATATCAAAATGGCGATTCATACTGTATAATAACTTTTTACTAAATAAATATTTTGTAAAATATTTACATACAGGTCCAGATTCTTTTTAACATAATGATAACAGTCTGATCGCGTTGTTGCGATCGAAATGAAATTTCGTATGTAAAATATGTCATAAAATATTCTTATAAGTGTTTAAATACATCCGTGAACCATTGTGTAAACTGTTCACCTATGACTGCCACGAAATTATTCGAAAATATCCTAAGTTTCTCTCTGCGAATCGTATTCCCGCATAGAGATATTTTTATCGAAAGTCAGTGTATGTTTGCCTTGCGATGAGAATGATCGAGATACAGCGAATCGTAAGTCACGGATAATGCAAGCTAATCGCGACAGATGATGGCGATAAAATTAATTACGCGGTAGCGTAAGTTAAGATTTATGTTAAATTGCCAATAAAGATTGATAATAAAATTAAATTAAAATTTTAAAATTAAGTAATTTGACTCTGCACCGAATAATCAATAAAGATTGATAATAAGATTAAATTAAAATTTTAAAATTAAGTAATTTGACTCTGTACTGAAATTATAAAATTAAGTAATTAATAATAAAATTAAGTAATTTGACTCTGTGCTGATAATTTTCAATAATCAATCATATTAATTAATCATTAATCAGACTTTAGTCCGCATTTTAATTAAAAAAGAGTAATTTTAAACTGAAAGTCGATTTTTCATATTATTTCTTTATATATTATACGTTCGTACATTTTTGTTTCGTAGGTATTTTCATTCGTTTGATATTCACTTTTTGCATGTACATATATACATACATCGTATATGTTCGACATTCAGATTCGCTATGTTTCATATTCACGTACTCTTCACATGGGAAATACATCTTCACTAATTATAAAGTATCTCTCATTGAATTCTGCTGTTATTGTTTTGTGATATTTTGCTGGTGGTAACCGTACGAAAACAGTCACGTGTCACCAATTGTCTATTAATCCTGACTGTCATCGTGTATCGTGAAAAATAACGTTGAGCACAGTACATCGATCACAATTGATTGTTCTGTCGCGCGTAAGAAATTGTAGCGCGACTGTAGAAAGGTATAATTTATCAGTTCGTACAATTGGTCGAGCAATTTAACGATAAATTTTAATGAGATCCTCCGTAAAAAAACAACAACGGCTCTCGTTTCCCGTTATTGTATATTTACATAACAAAAACGAGAGAAAGCCCCAACGACAGATAATAACACAGTACGATGCAATTTTGCTCGAGGTACCGAAATTCCATGTTGTTTACTAGGCGAAAAAGAATCATGATTCAACGTTGGCATTTTCCCTGAATCTTCGATAGAAATAATAGCGTTTGCTCCGTTCAATTGATTTACTTTAGGAATTCATTTGTGCTTCGTGAAAGATCGGATTAAGCTGATCGTATCGACAACACAAGCATTTCCAATTTCTAACATAGCGATTCCCAGTATTCTTTATCTCGCTTTCTATCATATAGTTACTCACGAAAGTATTCGAACACTTATAGTTAGAGACTTATTGTTAGTGAACTAGTTGTAATGAATGTAATAAATATCTTATTATCTGTATACTTGATATCCTGTATACATATTTCCAGACTAGTTTTCAATATAATCTAATTTTACCAATATAATCTTCGTAGCCATGTTAATGATTTTTCACAATTTTTTATGTAACACATAAAATATATACATAAAAATTCCTCTATGGTGAATGTTCGAGTATTTTTGTAAGGTATATACCAAGATCCTCTATTCTCAAAAATTTTTACGTTACTTTCATTTCATGAAATAAAAATTGTATAGCCAATTTTACAACGGGGACGATAAATTTGACGCGATAGAAAAAATTGTTGTGTATAATATTTTTTTATATTATATTTAATTTAATTTAATTTTAATGAAATGAACAGTTTGTTTTTCCATATTCAATCTGAGCGAGAAACGTTCGACGAAACGTCAATCATTTTTGACTACCAATTTATGAAGATACGTGTTATTTTTATCCGGAATGAAATTGAAAATTCTGAAAAAAACAAAGATACGTCAATACAAATGGAAACAATCTGCGAATAGCTCTTTCTGCTATCTTTGGATAAAATCTGCATATTAAAGAGCGAAACTTCGCGATTTACTTCTCACCGAACTTCTTACTCTCGACTCAATCTAACTTCAGGAATTCATGCTGACAATCATTAAAATCTTTCTCAATCAACAATTCAAATAGATTCCTCGTTAGATTTAAGTCCTCATTATTGACAAGTTCACGAAAGCATCAATTGAATTCAATGTCAAATGTTGTAAAATTTCATTTTCGATTCATAAAGTTACGGCCCTTCCCTTAAGATCGTGAAAACTCCCCCGATTGGGAATCCTTGTTCTAGCAAACAATCGGTAGAATCATCGTCGATTATTTCGGAAACTCGCAGTTGTCTAAAAAAAAGTCTCTGTTATTTAAAATTTCAGTTTCAATTCGAGCGTTGATTTCAATCGACGCGGACGCAATGGTACACAGTGAAAATATGTACGTCTCCTTTCTTAAGTAGAAAAAGAATGTCGTGGGTGTGACACGCAGTAGTCAGTCGCGATTGATAGGACGATGGAGAGGTGAGAGCACATTGAAATCGTGATCAAACCGTGTTAAAGTGATGAGATTCGAGTGAGGTAAAACGAGAACGCAACTGTTTGGATCATTAAATCAACATGATTTAAATAATCGCAATCTATATAAAAAGCTTCCACAACTACGATGTTATAACAACTACAATTAACAGACTGCCATCTGCTAGTCATCGGGAGTTACATAATGTCCACGAGTTATACGGCTGTGTGATTTATAAGCGCTCACTACTCTGAACTTCTCATTAATTATCATCCGAAATGCGATGGCGATTCCATTTTTGGACAATAGGGTTCTTCCGCTCTATCATTTCGAAATGATTGCTGGGTAAAATACGATTACATGCTTATCGATGAATCTTTCGATTAATCATCTACGGGACATAATTTATAAATAATCTTATAATAATGTAAATTGACAAAAAATTTGTATTATAAAATTTAATCTCATTTAATCCAAACTATTTAATGAATTAATTAATAAGCATATTATAAGCTAACGTGTCTATTATAATAAATAAAGGTATTATACTTAGATTATATAAGAGTATTATATCTAGATTATATAATACATTAGTAAATATATTAGGTAATTTACACGTTGCAATAATCATTTAAACAACCACCTATCAGTTCTTTCTTTAACGATCACTGGTATAAACTTTTCGGAACGAGAGAAGAATTTCGACTACGATGCTGTTCGAAAATTTGCACATAAAAGACAACGTAAGTCAGAGCCGTCACGCAACGAAGCATAGATTTGATCAACCTGTGACTTAATTATAAATCTCGGTTAATTGTACTAGACGGTGACTTTCGTGGAGATTAGATTCCATGGGGATTATTAAGTTCAGCCACTGCGTTGAATCTCTTTGAGTCTCTCCCCCGGGAGAGAGCCTGTACAAAATCGAATAACGATTGTACGTTACGTCGAATTTGCCCGGCATGAATCGTCGGCCCGCATTTACTAAAATGTCGCGACGAACAGGGAATACATAATGCGACGAAACGACACGTTTCTCCCACCATCCCGGGGGAATCACTATAATTTTCAGCAAGCTGATCGATGCACGCGGCGTGTAATCTTAACGGCCGACTGACATACGACTGTTGGCTGGAATTTTCAAGATTACAGCACTTCTTATTCCGATACGTTTGAAACTCGGCGACGAAGAATTCACTATTGTATCGCAATAACTGAAGAGGCAGAATCCGAAGCCGTGACAAATCGGAAAGCCGTGATCTGTCTGATTTCCTTTTACGTCGAAGTTTACTCGGTAAACGACGATTAACGCGAGAATGAAAGTTGATGAACGTTCTCGCCACTCGCGCTTCGTACATGCGGCATTTCAAAATCAATTTCGATTCAATTCTTAGTTGCACAATTGTCGTGCCTCGAGTTGAAAAGAATAAATCTCAGACTTTTTAGTAATCAATTGTAACTTTTAATCTTCTATGATAATTTAATCTTTTATTAAAATTCAATAATCGATAATATCCAAATTCCAACTTTAAAAGTAATAACTCGTTTTAATTTTTAGTGTAATGAATCATTTCAATTTCAATAAAATTAACGTTTAATTTTATATTCATCAGTATTTCGACGATTTCAATGGAAAAGCAAGTAGAGCGCGGCAAAAATTATGTATTTGTTAAAGCAAGTCTACTGATGCAAGCAAGACTCTCGAGAAAGTTAATATTAATGTTAATATTAACAGCTTTATTAAACGAGGCACAGTTCCTGTGATATTTGCTCAGGTCTTACATTTTGAACAATGGCGGAAATTGTTTTCCGGTGGAAGACGAACCATTTCAGACATTGCGCGTTTTAACCCTTTCTCAGCCCAAACAGTGAATTCAATTCTCCCTTTAATGACTATATCTATCTTCTATTCTCGTCTTCGTTACATACTCGATCGTGTTTCGACGATCTCTTGAATATTTATTCGAACAAATCACGAGTGAAATCTACGCAGATGCAAAGCTGTTCATTTTGAACATTTCGTGAAATAGTTCGTGTACTACTTGTACAATAAATATTAAATACATTTTGAAATACATTATCATAGATTTTATCTTTCATCGAATGTTGTTCGAAACTGTATGCAGATTTTCATTGTTTCATTGCATATTGAAGCAAAAACGTTAGTTTTATACGGAATTTCTAATAAATTTAAACTTGCAAATTTTCTTCCCCGTATTTCGTCCATTTTACTTTTTCTTCTTTCTTTTTTTTTTTTTCTTTGCATGTATATATTTTATTGTATGCTGCATGGGTTACTGTTTTCACGAACTGAAGACAAATCATGTTGAGAAAAAACACGTCGTGTTCATCTATCCGTGTCAGAGACAGATTATTCCTCGTTATTCGAGGTCGTTCGATGACAAAGTTCTCGACAATACATTAGTTATCAAACTTATAATCAAGAGTTTAACTTCAATTAAAGAAAACTTCGTAATGAAATGAAATGAAATGAAAATAAGCTCAATAGGCCAGACGAGAATTGAAATTTGAATTTTCTTCTATCGGACTCTTCGAATATGTAAATGTCGAACGAAAGAGCTTCCGTAACGATTTCTATTACGAGGGGAACGTGACTATAAATGAAGTCTCATAGCTATCTCGATCGTGAAATTTGTATAGTAGCTCTTTGTCAAATATAATTTGAACTCTTAAGGATTGATTCTAATATAATGTGGATACCTACTATGTATATACATATGTGGACAGAAGAAATCACGGAGAATCCTGTTTTCAATTTATTGCTCCCATAGGAATCGTACGGTTTCATGGGAGCCGTGCAATTCTTGATTCTTTTCTGATGGCAGGCTAGCTTAGTGCAACACATTCGAGATTGCTTTTCGCTCTTGCGCTGGATTCAATCATATTGCGTGCCGATTATTGTGATTATTCAAAAGTTGTTGCTCATATCTTTAAGAAAAGCGATCGCAATTATCAATAACTATTCGTGGCTATTCTTTAATTTGTGCAGAATTTAATTCTCGACTCATAGAAGAATATTTTCAATGATATAATAAACTGCACGTTCACTGTCAATTGAATATCCACATCATAAATCGACAAAATGTCACGTTCGACTGAAATGCAAATGCTAACAGTATAAATGCAATTACGTTCGAGAGCATGTACAAACAATTTTTGTCAGTGGATCGTACAGTGGTTTTAAAAACCATTTCTCCAGTGAGATGATTTTCCTTTATCAAAATTTATGTTGTATATTTCAATACCTAGTATTGACTCTCTGCAGACGTATGTAGATTTTTTATAAACACAACTTCAAAAAAATGAAACTTGAATTTCAACTACTAGATATCGTAGCAAATCTTGTTTTAATTTTAGACAGTTTATACATCTTTGTGTATTATACGTTTCAAATAATAGTTGAACTACTGATAAACTATTATGGTTCATGTACTATTACTGAAGTTTAAGATGTTTAATTTTATTCTCTACTTTCCTGAAGCTAATATAAAAAGTTTGTAATAAAATTAAATTAAACTGTCGTCTTGTCGTACAAAGATGTTATTAACTAATGTAAAATTTAATGTATGTCGTATGGTGTCGTATGGTGTATCTATGCCACGATAAATACAACGATGTATAAATACACTTTATAGCCGCTTGTATGTACGAGTCACGCTCGTCGCGCGAGTGAAAATATATAAAACAGGAAACGATCCCCAAAGATCCCTTGGACAGAACCAACGAAATTCCACAAGCTTTTATCCTCCGTTCCGTTAAACCACTGATCGATCGTCACTAGTGTCGTTATAAATCGCCGACGACACCCGCCGTGGCAAGAATACATCGGAGAGAGCGCGGGGGAAAAAGTGGCTCGCCCCAACCTGCAGGCTAAGTAGAGTCATATTTCTTCGCTGGATCTCCGCGCGAACCCTTTTCGTTAGGAAAGTGTCTACCAGCCCTCGATACCGTATCACGCTCGTTTCTTTAGCTTTTTGTCCGGCACTTTCGCCGGTTTGGCGACTAAAACCGAAATACGGTTGTGAGGGGGCCGCACGTGCCGGCAAATTCCTCCCGATCTCGGGACGCACATCCCGATAGACGTCGTATCTTAATACGACGTCCCCTCTTGCCTCGTCATATCTGAATCTTGTTTATCTGAGAGACCCTGGACTTTCGACACCGCACCCTCCTTCTTGGACAGACATTGATTTCGAATTAATCACACTCTACCGGGAAACGGTATATTTTTCCGCCTTTCTGAATCTTTGTTGGTCAACGAAAGTTCGACAACGAATCGAGGATGTTGTACCATCCACTTATTGAAACGACTTGGTCGCCAACGTTGTATTTCTTGAATGTTCATATCGGCCAAAGGATACACCTTTTGAATAAATGATTCGGTAGTATACGAAACGATAAGTTCGACCGTGTTATCATTTTCTTGTTATCCCGGACAATATTTCTCCAAATCGTCCACGAAGATGAACTTCGAATTGCTCTCTCGATTCTGATCTTTGAATAAGGTCGCGAGGGGCTCATAGAAGTGAAACTATTGGTATAGGTTTCGTTCACTTTGTTAGGTTAATTTTTATAGACTTGAATTGATATTTCATAAAATATGCAATTTTCTATTTTATATCCTAATATTGCCAAACATATGATCCGAACACGGTTCAGATGCATTTTCTACGCGAATAGTATCAAATTTTTTTAACGAACGTAAAATTCCCAATAAGTTTTTATTGAAAGAAATTTATTTTCCAGAGTTCACGATGCTATAATATGGTTTCGTTTATTAAAATAAATTATATCAAACCTCCCACGCTTCATTTGAAGACTACCAAAATTCAGCACAATGCTTTAATTATTTCTTTTACATTAAACATTACCAAAATAATTAAATGTGAAATTAAATATGAATCTTTATTGCATCCACCATTGCCCAACATTTTCGTAATTATGCACGTGTAGTGTGGATAATAACTACGCGAGATTCTTTTAAACTAACTTTCAAAATACCTGAGAAAATACTATCTCACCAGTTGACAAAAACTGTCTCGAAAAGTATTATTTTTCCGATTTATTGTAATTTTTATTGTATTCAAGCTTTTCAGAAATACTAAAATTCGTCGTAATTTGATTACTTGTAATAAAACACCGCTTAAAGTAAGTAAAAAAAATTAAATTCTCAAATAAATGTAATTCTTTGTAAAACGGTGAAAATTTTAAAATAAAAACCTGTACTCGGTTTCCTCACAATGCATGTAATAACATACTAAACAAAACGTCACTGCTCGCCGATGCTTGAAAACTGAAAAACGTCTACCGTAAAAATACATAACTGAAAAGATACAGTTTCCATCTAACAATAAAAACGTACCTAACTTTTACCAAGCTATTCAAAAGGATAATATACATACTGAAGTCATATATTTTTCTTGATACAGAATAACTTTCAGAATAATTATACAGAATAATTTCATTTAAAACAACTTTCCCTATGACTCACAGTTCTCAAAGTATTATAATATACGAATAGGTACACATATATGTGATATAAAATACCGAAACGTCATTATTAAACTGTGATATTTGTACATATGTAATATAATATGTATATACATATATAAAGTACATCATTTACGGCACATAGCAAAGAAAACATCTAAATTTCGTTTCTGCGTTACGTTTATAAAAGTAGATGCACAAAAGTCTGTAGTTTAATTATTATATTTGTACAACATAACGAACGCTATAGGAACGTACATTTGCAAGCAATTTGCAAGGCTTATGCACGCACATTTGATCATTATTTTACTTCGTTTGACACGAATTTCGCGTAAATACATCATAATTGATGACAGATTGTTCGATACAAAACGACGGACATATATCAGTCGTATCAAAATTACGATTCCAATTGAAATTATTATTCAAATATTGCATTGACTGATAATAATGTTTATGCAATTTTACATTTTGATGAACGCAATTATTTCTAAGAATGTTGTTTCAAACAGAAATTTATTTCGTCAAATATTACAGTAAACATTCGCACTGTGCTTTGAATGTTTTATGTTAACATTTTTACACATCATGTGCATATTTCCTAGATTTTTCAAACATTAAAATTCTCAGAAATGCATAAAAATTCAGAGTCTGGAATAATGAGCTTATTATTTTCCGACCCGACAAGAAAAGTTCAAAATATTTCTAAAATAACAATAGTGTATCTTTTCTACTTCAAGAATTTTGATCAATTCAATTGTCTCGTTTCATTGAGCATAAAGAATCATTAAATTTCTATTTCATCTATTTCTTACTATATTTACTAGGATTTTAAGAATATCAAATTTAAGGAGTATTTTAGTTTGAAAAATTGTTCGGTAGCTCTTTTAAAGTTTCAGAAAAATCCAAATTTTTTCGGAGTAGATATTGATGTTTTTTCTAGAAGCTTCTAGAGAGTAAATAATACAACAAGCTGGAAAATTTATCTTCTAAAGCAACTTCCGAATTTTTAGACGCTTTCAGAAAAATTTCTTGAAATTTCTCGCTTCAAAATGTCTTTACCATTTCTTTTCGCAAACGAACAACTTGATGATGAAATATCCACCGCCACTAAAAAAAAAAAAATACTGACAAAAGAAAATGTGTTAACCACATCGCATCGCTTGATTCTGATGGTTCAACATTTTATGATACGACCGTATTCACAGAGATTTAAACGTTTCCTCAATAGTACAAACTAACTGTTGTTTTAAGAATCAGAAATAGTACATACAGCATGCATCAATAATACCACAAATACATTTGTGAACCAAATGTTCGTGAGATGTTTTATTTGCGAAGAACAAATCTCAACCGTTTGATTTCCTATTGTTCTTTCTCAACTCGACATTCGATATCTTGGAATATTTTCAAAAACGCGACTCGTTTAACTCTGTGCAGACGAAGGAAATATTTCGTTCCCCTCTAACGTTAAAGAGATGTAAACAACCTCTCTCGAGAAACTAAAAAGTATCGTTCCTTTGAAACTCGATCTTATTACGTTTTCTATGTTTCCCCGAAAAGTTCTCTGCCACTCTAACCTACAAAACTTTTCAGACAAACCACCTTTTCAGTCCGTGGCTTGACAGAGAAAAGTCAGGGTGCGTGGCAGAAACGTATTTCATAAAGTGTAGACCTGTGTAACCTCGGCGCGAGTACAGGGAGCAATAAAAAAGTACGTTTGTGTAAAGTTTCGCACGCTCGTGTTCAACTTGCGATTAAACAAGTTATTTATTCGAGCCGCGACCGAATTGAATAACTTGACAACGACAATAACAATTCACCGATCGAAAGAAAACCTAAAATTCTCAAAAAAAAAAAGGCTAAAATCCCTAACATTCTAAATTTTTTCCAATCCTTAAATTTGACTAAATCTTCAAAGATTTCATGCCGACGCGTGAAACTCAATAATTTCCGTTCCGAAAGGGAAAAAACTAATTGAACAAATATCCGTGAAACGGCAGTAATTGGCTCGCATAGTAGCTCACAGTTGCCTGCAACTTCTGTGAAATGAAACGTACTTTAGAGAAACGAAACTAGATTTCAGCAAATGGCTAAAAGCGCGAGGACGCGCACGCGTTTTTTCCCCTCGCTGCATCGGAGAATTTGACGGCACGCGAAAAAGCTCTTTAAACCTTCACGACTCGGAGATCAAGTAAGATCAGAGATAACTTCATATTGACGTCTTTGATCGTTAAAAGCGCGATTTTTAAAGAGTAATCTCTGCCAAGCAAAAAACGGATTGTAGCAATTATAGCGTTTTACGGTTGAGGAAACGAACGCACACGAGCGAGGAAAAAAAGGAAAAAGGAAGAAGATTTTGCGATCCAAAGGAATTGAATGAAAAAAGAAATATCAAAATGGAAAAGGGAACGTGTATAAGAAATGGTCCCTTACCTATTATTAACGACTGATCTGAAATTCTCGCTTTTGGATCATCGATCATAAGATGAAAAAATCTGTATCAAAGGGCCGCGGCTGCGTTTTATGGATCATCGTTTTGCAAAAAGGACTGCAATGGAGTTATCATCTCTCGACTGACTGAATTTCACAGCTTTATCCTTTAAAGGGGAGCGGTCTAGACTCAAACGCCGTACTCGCGAAAATGGTGCTCGAGCGTGGCTCGGATCGATTACACTTTCAAATTGAGGATTTAATCGAAAAGAAAATAATGGAGGTTTAATTAAAACTGGAACAGCCCAGACGTCGATACGTTACGCTCGATGACAAAAGTATCCAAACAGTAATACGTTGCAAATTGGTGCCGACGGTATAATTCGCGCTTTCAATACAACAGGAAATTTGTAATCGTTCCGTGAAGTGATCGGAATGTCGAACAATTGATCGCAAATGGTTATACAAATCAGGAGTAATTCTTCTCCGTGTCGCCGTTCATTCCGTCACGTTTTCACATACACTCTCGAGCCGATGAATTTTATCCGCAAGTGTCTCGAATTCTTTACGTGCATCGGTCGTTTCTATAAAGAAAAATGAGTTGCGGGATTAAATCTCTTTTACGTGAAGCAATGTCGATCATTCCCATTTAACGGAAAGTAAAATACAAAAATACAACACGACGATACACTGACGCAATGTGTCTGTAAATGATGCAATATATACTCTGTAAAAATAGGCATCGTCTCCGAAGAGTTGCGTTTAACCAAAAAGATTTGACGTTGTTCTTCAGTCTGTTTCGTTAGTCACGTACAATTCAATATTCATAGATTTTTTGCATGCTCAATTTAACACACGAACGAATCGGAAGCTTTCTGAACAACGTAAAGTCTCGAAGCTCAAAGCTTTCCAGCAAAGATGAAATCTTTGTACGTTTTGAAGAGTTTTCGCGCGTCGCTGCGTATTTTCGTTCGAACAATTCCTTTCGAACGGCAGGCAACTCAAAGTGGCAAAAGAATGCAACTGCGAAGTAACGAGAATGAAAAGTACTTACTTGCAAGGCTCTATCGCGATTATACCCGTAACGAAGCAATTCAGATCGTTGCGTTGGAAAATCGCCGGGCGAAGCGAAACAGGGAGAAATCTCCTCCCACGTTGAACAGGGGTCAACGACTGGCTTTTCGTTTCAATTTCTCCGGATGAACACAGAAGCTAGGCAAGGCATTCTCATTTCATCAGATTTTTCGTGGTAACGACTACATTACCGACCGGTGTACTTTCTTCCAAGTTAAATAACAAACTTTTCACTGTGCTCCGAGCGGGATAACAGGTATTCGTTTGTGTGGGAAATTCATTTTTAAACAACCACTGTCGAGAACCAACCTCTCGAAGGTTCTTTATTACACTTGGTTACACCGAAATTGAAAACGGAAATTCGGCCATCTGTTTACCCGCCTCGATTTCCACCGATATCGAAATAACTCCACCATTTCATTTCGTGCAAATTGCTGCTCACGTTTGAACGCTTTACCGTTCTCTTTGTGTCTTATAAAATGTACTTATAAAATTTTGTATTAAAGTACCGCGCTCACGAATGTTGGTGATTATTTAAGAAAATAGAAAAACGAAGATCCAATTCCTTGCTTTGTAATTTTTTTCTATGAAAAATTCTATAAACAGTTTGTCATCAATAGGTAATCTTCAAATCGGGGTAACAATTGGGATTCTTTTGCAGAACCTAATTCACAATTAATTGACTCGATCAATTCGTTATCAATAAGACAAACGTTCCATCTTATAAAGTTAAATCAATGTTCCCACGTTTCTCTTTGTCACTTTACGAACGAAAGCGTTGGATAAAACTAACACGTACGGCAACACGGGATGCGAATCAAATTTACCTCTTCGTAGCTCTCCTCGACCTCTCGTAATATAAATCGTGCACGTCGAGGGAACTTCTTCGACAAATGTCTCGCGAAAGTCGAAGAATATTTCTTCTTAAATAGCATTATCCGGCGAGAAACAAAGTAAATTTCCACATTCGTGCAGTGATCGTAATAAAATCTGAAACACTAGTGGAGAAGAGATGTGAAACTCGTAACAATCGGTATACATCACTCCGGATTAATCTTGTGAAAGATGTACCGTGAAATGAAAACAAAATGGAAATGAAAACTCGAACAAAGACTTCAGACCGAATAACGATGAATTTGTAGTATATCGAACGAATGAATATTAAAAATTCGGTGATTTCTAATTCCTTGTTTAATGTCTACGGTTCTAGAAGTTCGAGAACAGATATTTCACTAAACAGAATTTTGTAAATGCAATTTTAACTGTTGAGAGAAAATTGCGAAAAATAGAATCGAAGCCTGCGAAGTTTTAATTTGCTGTTTATTCTAAGCACGGTGTGAAAAGAATTAATTTAAATTCAATTTTCATTTGCTTTGCAACGCATGTTCAATTCCTTTTCCATCGAAATGACAAGTAATATAATTGACAAGAGTTACAAACTGCACGTAGCTTGTTGTTAATATTATACATATTATATATAATCTCGATCAATGTGTAATCTAATATTAATGTTTTTGAACTAACGTTGTAATTAGTTGCTCTTAAAGAGATTTACTCAACGCGTAAATTTCAGACGCGTCATTTTCATTTCTTAATTTCTCAAATTATTACGTAATAATGGCAAGTTTAAATTCTGTTTTCTCAAATATATTGCAGCTATTTTAAATAATATATTCGTAGCATATCGCTATGGAACTCGAAAATGAATATTCAATTTCGTGACTTTTCGATGATTGCGAATATTTCACGTCCATCGTGAAAACTAACTTTTTTTTATCGTGTTCATAAAGTTGCTTTTCGTTTCTCAATTTCCGGATAAGACAGCATAAATTTCGGTCAACACTGCAGTTTTCCGTTTCTATTTGACGTTTTCAACATTACGTTCGAGTTCCAGGGACAAATAAGCAATCAGCCCACGTGTATGAAATATGCAAATTAATACACGAAAGTCATTAATAATTTCTACGTGTTACATTTGCCAATTCCTTTCGGGATTTTAGATTGACAAATCACGAATTTTCACGCAATTATGGGAAACTGGATGATCCATGTGCATACTACACATATAATATCCAAAATTATGTGAAGGTATACGAAACAGATTATTTAGTGAAACAAACTTCCATTTAGTTAGGTTCATAAAACTTTTAAAATGCATAGTAATCTAGTCCAGTCTGTAGATTAGATTACTATAATTTACTTTCATTCAATAATTCGCATAGATATGTTAAAGTATCTTGAGTTTTAAACAAGTGAACGATATCTTCTTGCATGTAATGAATTATTATCAGAAAGAAATTAGTAGCAAGTTATGTCAAACCGAGCATATTTTTTTCCGGACGAAGAAATACTGTAACTGCTAAACTAGAAACTGCAAAAGGAGAAAAACTATTTTTCTGAAATTTAATAACTGGAATGAGGTACAGAAATATTTCAATCCATCCGGCGAAATATGAATTATTATATTACGTTCAGCGTTCAGTCCATCATCGATCAACAAGCTATTGCAGTTTGGAATCCTTATGGATTGCAGGATTTAGTGAAGAATGTTCATATTTCGAAAAGAATGACAAATCGATGGACGCGCTAGAAAATTGAAATTTTCTTAGAAAATCCGGCGTCGGTGATTCGTAGTATTGAATTCAGAATTACAAAGAGAATAGCTGAAACTGATTTAGTCGGTTTTTAATGTCGAATGAAACAGCAGCGAAAAAGAAATAACTGGCCAAGAATATTGTGTGATAATAATGCGATATTGCGCCATAAAGGAATTCAACGTCACGTGGCGAATTTAAAATTGCATTTTCGTCGAACATGGTTTCCCAAGAATTATATCGATTCACTGTATTAATAGTAAAGTAACGTTGTAATTTGTCATTACAAAATGTTCATTATATTCCTTTGAAAACGTATCGCGACGAGAGATTAAATATATTTTAGAAACTAACAAGTGGATAATAAACTTTCAAAGTTATAATACGCCATTTTTGTAATCTTGATGGACGTCGCGTTTTACACACTGACTCGTGAAAGTTTGAAATTTCATTAATATTCTAATAAAACATAATTGTCATACTATGTACAAAAATTAATATTAATATGATACTAAAAAATTAATATCTTGTCAAATACGGTCTTATTCAATATTTGTTATCCTCTACGAAATATATAACTTATATCAAATATTTATAATTGCTATATACATATATATTTCTTTATTCATTTTTCCGAGTTTTTCCAATACGTATAACGATGATAATTTCAAAACTTTTACCGTGTAACACACTGTTCAAGATGTTTTTAAAATGCTCCGCGTGAAAAGTATTTGAATACTTTTGTGTGAACTTATGTAAATACGCACAAAGAGATTCAATTTCGACATTCATCTCTGTTGCTTCAACCATCTATGCCTTGTTATTTGTCTGTCATTGAGAGTGGTGCTGGAAGCATAAATTTGTTGCTGAGTAGAGGGGAAAAAAAGAAAAAGGGAAGCGAAAGTGACAGTTACGCAAAGCTCGGTTTTCGTCGATTCGGCGATATTTTCTCGCCAATGGGAAGAAGGTAATTTGCTGTTCGGAAAGAAATACCCGGGGCCGAAGTGCCCTCCGGCCGGAACGTGTAATCCTCGGATTCGAAACCCAGCCAATCCCTCCGACGAATCTGCTCCCGAAAAGTTCGCTAAACTATATCTATGGAAAGCTTATTGCCATTGCGAGTCAAATTTTTTTCAACATTCATTTCAACATTCTCGTCGATTGTACACAACGAAACCTATGCATATGTAAATTTCGTTTGTATCCTTTGAGGAAGCTTCTACCTCGTTTTTTAACATCGAGAAGAGAAAAACTGAACCGTGAACAAGCAGAAGCTAGTTTGCCGAATTAAACAAACGAAAAAGAAAAAACTGCAAATTGCGCGAAGCAATTTGGATTTGTTTCATCATCGGTTCCAAGTTGAAATCTACAGGAAACTCTTGCAAACCAAATCGAACACATTCGTGAGTGAGATACCATGCGTGAAAGGCGTAGATATAACGTAGCTCGCGTAGCTTTTCTTAACCAATTGGCTCACGCCATTCTTGTTAATAATCTCGTCTTTCAACGTCGATAATTATGCTCCAAATAACTTCGATCAGATTCGAGTACCTCGAGTTTCAATGTTTGAATATTATTTTCTGTCGACTCGATCAACGAACTACGAACGAGATTATCCGACAACGTCCACGTAATAATTTATAGATTTAATCGGAGCAAGTTAAATTAGTTTACGGAAAACAATACGAAGCTGATATGTGAAGCATATTGACGCTTCGACAAACAAACGCGAATTGATTAACTGAAACAGCAGCCAGCCAGTTGATGCTGCGACAACAATTATCAGACAATCGTTTTCATTCCGAGAATAAGAAATACCAGGGAATATCTTTAGCTCTGGTAGGCAACAAAGGGACGTTATACATCGACTAAGAGGATCGAAAAGCTACGTGAATTTTCCATTATCCTAGTCTCCTAGGTTCCAATTCCTTTGACGCGGCTTTATCCGACAAGCGAAAGTTTACAAGGCTAATTAAACTTTCTAATTGACACGTGCAACGATCACCACTCGCATTCCAATGAAATCTGACTTGACGACCGAAATAGAGTGTTAGAAGATCAACTAAATAACAGCGTATTAATCGGGTCAATCTGAAAATAATTGGCTCGTGAGCTCGTCTAACGAACGCTGGATCGCTGCTGTCCAAGGTGACACCGTGTAAATTTACTAATTACTCGAATACGCACCGTCGCAATTGAGCCAATTACAAAATGGTTAGACGCAAACGGTACAGAGCGCTGGGAGCGTGTATTCCTGCATATATTATTCAGAGGAGTAACTTTAGTTTAGTTTCGACGCACGACGGCCGCATCGGGTGGCCAAGCCGATTTAACTGGAGGATAATCGATATACCCGGCGTGCATGGTCCCCGAACGCGGTCGATCGTGTTGCACAGCTACGGTGCAAACGGCATAAGTGCGTGCTCCCCTCTCGCAGGTGGTTCTCCGTGGAATCTACAACCGTAAATTTCTGTCTTAACGATCCACCCACCTTGCAGTCGGATCCCGAGCATGGGCGTGCTCCGAAATGGAAACTAATAATCTACCGTTGAATCCGGAAAGGCGGAGGGATAAACTCGCGGCGCTGAACGCCACAGATCGAGCAATCGGGCGGAGATATCGGTCGTCGATTTTCCACCAACGAGCCGCGTGTCATCGAGCGCGGAAAGAAATACGTTCGGCCGGATCGGGAACACGGAACTTATTCCCCTATTTTTGCCACTGACGTGTTCCGCGATTTACGCAATCTCCTTTTTCTCTCGCGCCTTCGACAAATTTTTAATAACACTCCGTCGGAAAGTTTTCCCCTCCCTCCTCTTCCGCCACTCGTGGATGTGTTCGCCGCAGCGCAAAACAAATTACCACTGGGAGAATGAACTTTTAATTTCTCGCACACGTCATTCGAACGTAGATAATAAATCGCGTCGTTGTTCTCCCATTGGTAGCTTCCATGGCTTTCCAACGACGTTAATAATCGTTGCAAATATCGTGTACGAAGTAATGTCGCGATCGAGATCTCCGAAAAGACTCGTATAATATTCAATAATACCGCGTATGTCACTGTTTGCTTCTTGAACAATTGAAACTCGTTCGGATTAAGGAGACCGAGAGTCTCCGATTAGCATCGCGAACCGTCCATCGCAGCTTGCGATCAGAGTGATAGTGGAAATTTATCTTGTCCGATCAATGAAACACGTTGATCTTTACCATCAAAAGGAGTAATTATATATATGTTGAATTTCTGGTCTGAGTCGCTTTTCTGCGAATACTATATAATCGTATGATATACTCTATTAGAGAAATACACGCGTCGTGGATCACGAGATTGAAAACTGTTCTCGAATTCTACATTGTTTTTTTTTTTTTTTTACTGAACCTCTAGCCCCGAATCGCTCGTTTGCCCGCTTAATAATTCTGTCACGGAGAAAATTTCTCGGAGCATTGGCTCTCGTTCCAGATCTCGAAGAGGCTGCCGCCGGCAGACAGAGTACAACACTTAACAAGCATCGATCCCAAGCCACCACGAGTCGTCGTCGTCGTCGTCGTCGTCGTCGTCGTTGTTTAATGTCGTTGTGTTGTGAAACTTAGCCCTCGGTGACGTTTCGCTTGTTCGTAATTATATCCCTAATAAATATCGCTCAACGTACGATAGGCACGGTGATTTACGAGAGGTTGTCCGGCGTCAGTCCCATGAATAACCGTCGCTTTGGGACGCTTTTGTCACGCGCCCACGCAAAAACGAGTCAATTACTACCGACAGTCGTGTCTGTGATTGGACAAAAGATTGAAAATGAAACGACGCGACTTTCCGCTACGTTCATTTGCAATCCGGAGCCTCGTTTTGCCACGAGGCAATCGCTACACACGTCATTTTTCGTCACGTTGTGTTCGCTTTTCGATCTCTTTCTTTTTCTCTTTCTCTCTCCTCTCTCTCTCTCTCTCCCTCTCTCTCTCTCTCTCTCTCTCTCTCTCTCTCTCTCTCTCTGTTACAGACGGAACAATTCACGGTATTGTGGCTGCTGTTCGCGATGATAGTCGTCGGGAATATCGCGGTGCTAATTGGCCTCCTGTGGGGGAAACGGCGTAAGACGCGGATGGATTTTTTTATCAAACAGCTAGCGTTTGCGGGTAAGTTTTGCCATATCTAAGAAACTTAAATCCTAAAAATTTCACAGTTTGCGAAGAAATTCGGGTAAAACACGTAGGAATAAACTTCTGTTTACGCGAGAAGTGTGAGCTCGCTGCTAGCAAACCAATGCCAGTGTTTGATTTGATTTTGTCAGAAAGATCAATGAAGTAAACAACAGATTACCTATTACTACTCGCGTCTTTTCGCCAGATCAAGCGGAGACGAAGAACTCCGTAAAGAACGAAGAATCGAAAGCGGTATTCCGAGGACGATTCACGTGTAAAATGATCTCGCGTGTCAAGCGCCTGTTGTAGTAAAACGTCCGGTGGTGTATTTTTGTAACTTTGTCGTCGAGGTTTCCCGAAGTGTGACACGCGTGTCGAGACTGCGCTTCCCATTTTTCAAACGACTCGGTTGTAACGTTGAGAAAGAGCAGTCCGAAAGAATGCCGAGAAGTGAATAAACATCGAGTCATGGACCTATAAAAATTTACACGCGTGTTACGCGTTTTCGATGAAAACTTCGAGTCCGTCTATGCACCTACTTATCTACAACAGTCTCCTTCTTTCTCAATCTTTCCAAATCCTTTCTTTCCACTCTTTTCCCCTCCTTTCTGCGATATTATGTTTCTCGCGGCATCCGCTCGTACCGCGTCCATTGTGCGCGCTGAAAAGCTCGACGCTCGGTGAGTAAAGGCAAAGACGAACGCACAGCCGATCGTAACTTCAAGGTGGCCTACGTCCGTTATTTCTCTCTCGATGCGTTTCACAACCACCGCCGTATCCACTCGCTCTCCCTCTTTTTTTCGTCTCTCTTTTTCCGCTGCGAAGCAAAATGAAATACCACGCGCCACACGCAAACGCTCACTCAAATTGCGCTACGCGTCTGTCTCGCTTTTTCGCCAGATAAATTTCATCAAAAGCTCTGAACAAAAAATTCGCGTTCGGTACGCAAGGAACGCAAATGAAACTTGGTTCAGTTCGTTTATCTCCGTATTTCGACATGTCACTTTCATTCTAATTCTAACCGTAATATCGTGAGAAATTACGCTTTGAGAATGCTCGAAAGCTTCCAGCGGTCGGAAACTCGCGCTAGAAACGGAAGTGAAATAAATCAGTCGAATCGGGATCGTCGTTATCCAGCCAATAATTCGCCACGAATCCATCAGTAGATAGTTTGTTGATCGATAAAAAAAATTATTCGCGAAAGTTTGATGCAAACGTAAGTCGTGCCGAGTATCGAGTTTAGGAAGAAAAAGAATTCGATGGACCGGACAGCTTAATTGGTTAACAACTCAAGTAGTTGTCCAACAAGCAAGAAATTCGAGTTCGTAATGTTGCCGTTGTTCCTCCTTAGAACGAACGCTAGTTTCGAGCAAATTCAATTTAATTTCATCTTTGGGAGAAATTTGAAAATTCGGCACTTTTAAAACAAATTGTCCTTCGAGATACATAATGGAAGTTCCCCACTTTTAAAACAAATTGTCCTTCGAGATACATAATGCGCAGCTGTCCTTTGTAATCAATTCTAGAATACTCGTTGCAAAACATTTGATTGGCACTGTTTTCCTCATTGTTTCACTCTGACTTACGAGATAGTTGTAACATCAAACATTCAAACTACCGTTCTCTTGTATTTTATATTTCCACTTTGTTCTTTCTCTCTATCGATCTCTGTCAAGATGCTTGCCTCTTTTATACATTACTGTATTGCCAAAGATATAAAATGCTATCGAAAATGTCTGGCAGCAAACCGCGCGATACGACCGGCGGTCCGATCGGATTTTTCGTCTCGTTCGTCGCGAGTACTCTTCTATCGATTTTCGTGACGATCCTTGAAAAAAGATGGCCGTACATGTGAAAACGTGGCAAAACATGAACGCCAATGCCGTGTAAACGTAAAAAACCACTTGTCCATTCGACGACCAATTGCCAGCTACGCTTTAGTAAAAGCCATCGAACGATGCACGAACGTACCTATATATCAGAAAATGGACAAAGAAAGAGAGAACGAGAGAGAAAAATAGAGTGAAATCGTTGGTATTTTACTCCTGTTATCGTTCCAGCGCGAACACTTTTATTACACCGAGAAAGGGTATATCTGTCGCTGAACAGAAAGTGACGATCTGGAGGGAAAAAACAGGAGTTGAAAACGCAAAATGATCGTGAAGAGTATACAGGATGTTCCATATAAAGCTAACCACATAAATTTCTCTTAAACTATTCGATGTAGAGAAAAATGTATTAAATGAAACTTACGCGGTTTCAAGGGGAACCAACGGACCAAATGGAACTGTATATTTTTGATCGTTCATTTAACGTCGAGAAAATTACGTGGTTAGCATCATATAGGACACCCGGTATAATAAATTTAGGACTTTCTTTATACGAAACGCCGAGGATTAAGGAACTCGAAATAAAACTCGTTTGAGAGAAGGGATACGAGTGTATCAAGAGGTAGTCGAGAAACAAATCGCCGAGAGATAACACAACGGACAATGCCTTGCAAGCTCAACGATCTCGTCTTGCGCGTGAAATAAGAATTGAAGGAGGAACTCCGTCGGCTGAACGGTTCGTAAAGTCAGATGCGACATTTGCATTCAAATGCGGTGACAACGAAGAGACCGTAATTAAGCAGCTGACGCCGGCGGCTGGACAACGACGAAATCTGCGAACGACCGTGCCCCGTTTACGAGCGAGCAACTGCGCGATTTGATTCGCCGTAAAGGAAAAGCGAGCAGTCCGTAAAATCTGAATTCGGGCGCGAATTTTGCCCTTTTGCCGCGGGATCCAACGCAATAATATTGCAAAACTGCACGAGATCCGCAAGAGATTGAGCTCTTATCGCATTCGAGAGAGTAAAGTGACATCGTACGATAACAAACTGAACGAAAGCTCGCGAAACCAAAATTGTTTACGATTAAGTCGTTTAGCTCTGGCAACGATCGCGGTCGCATAATCCAAGTTAGCACAGGATGATAAATCCGGAGCGAATTTCAATATCGGGGGGAAAAATGTACGATGCTGGGTCGCGATCGTTTCGCATGGGGATTCGTAGGATGAAGTCTCACTTTCGAGGGTCTTTTTTATGGCTGACCGAATGGCGCTTCTAGCCTCTCGCAACACTCTACACGATATCCTTTAAACCACCTCTTTACGACTTCTCTCTCTACGGAAAATCGCCGATCATTCGTAAAATATGTGTCCTCACATTCTCCAACTATCTAGAGAACAATAAATATTGTACATTATAATAAATATTGATCGAGAAAAATCGCAAGATAATATCCAGATTTTACTCCGGTGAAGAAAACGTATTGCATTCAACGTACTGGTCGTACTAAAGATTGTTATTTACATACTGAAAATATTATTTCTGAAAGATGAGAAACAGGTAAAAATTTCAAATTATCAGCGTTTCTTTGCAGTTGAATATCCCATCCCGGATTTTATTTCAACGAGTCTTTTATTGAGATTAGTCACGTATTCAGATCGGATATTGCAACTATCATTGCTGTACCATGATACGCATGTATTTGGCTCGCGCAACAAACAAATATTCGATATTTCCCTGCATTACGCAAATAATTACCAACGTTCGTAATTAAAAAAGTAATAAAGTATTTTTGAATTATCTTTTAGAACGAACCTCAAAAGCGTTTATCTCTTTTTATTCTTTCGTAATGTATTATTGTATAAAAACATATTATTATCAATATATAGTTAGTAAATGTATTATTATTATATGTCATTACTACAATAACACAATGCATTTTGAATATTATTACGTTAGTTAAATATTATTGTTATAATAGCAAATTCACTCTCGTGTTATTTCTAATTTGAGAAACATGGTTTTAAAACAGATTTAAAACGATCCACGTATGTATACGTGCTTGTGATTACGCTAGTGATTTTGAGTAAACGCATCGTTGTGGATAATGAGCATATGCGCGTTTCACGGTTAATTTGTTAAACTTGATTGTTCGTTCATTCGTACAGGGATTATGTAAATGCCATGTAAACGCCGCGATTACGCAATAATAACTACATCGACCGTAAATCATTTCTTCACACTACGTATCTCGTTACAGATTTATTGGTGGGCTTGATATCCGTGTTAACGGATATAGTTTGGAGAACAACGGTGACCTGGCATGCAGGCAACGTTGGCTGCAAATTGATAAGATTCATGCAGGCCGTCGTTACATACAGTTCCACGTACGTACTTGTCGCGTTGTCCATCGACAGATACGATGCCATCACCAGACCAATGAATTTCAGTGGCAGGTGTAAGTATAGTGTAATTATAATTGATTCTGCTTATTTAAGTTTCTTCCTTTTTTAATCTCACTTCCTCAAGGATCAGCAATAACGTAACGTTTCGTTTGCAATTTTTTTCAATCGCCACGCATTATCAAATCCTGATTTTTAATATCAGGTTTTATGAAAAAAAAATTTTCAGAAATTCAAATATTTTCCTTTTTTTTCTGGATTATATGCATTTTGCAAAATTATCGAAACCATTACTTGAGGCTTAGTGAGTTCATGTCACGTAATTACGCTTCCAAACTTTTAATCCAGCGTAAAACAAATACGGCTTCATTGCGATTTGATATTTCACCGAATTCATCGTTGTGTCTGCGAATTAAAAGACCAACAATATAATATATCCAACATGATAATATTTCACAATCTTTTAATCGTTATCGGAGGAAAACGTTTCAACAAGATAAGCTTCATTTTCCAAACTTCCGTTTAGAATGAGATTCAACGCAACATCAAAGGTCCCATTTCCCATTAGACATCATTCGCGAGTATTTAAGGTTTCTTGTTGCTACCAGTTTATTACTGGCTAAGAAATCGCTCGTAAGCTAACAAACACAACGATATTTTTTTTTTCCTTTTGTAATTTATTTCATTTAAATTATAATGGGTAAGAAGCATGGCAACTGGCCGAAAGATGAAAAAGAATGGCGAGATATAAAACGTAAACGGATTTTGTAAGCGATACGTCGTCAATGACGAGACATTAACGAACTCGAGCTTCTCAAGTCTTCGAGGCTCTCTCGAAGTTAATTGGTTTTCTTGCTTTTAATAACTTCGATGCAAATTCTGTATTAAATCAAGAAGATATTTCACGCGCGGTAGTCACAAAATTCCTTATAATCTCGTTATCGCCGCGAACTTCTTGAAAACGTCTACAGTAGGAAATAACGGCGGGTTATTGAATTAAAATGACGAAACGCTTCTCAAGAAAATTCCGTTATTGCGTCGTACAGTTCCTCGCTGTTATGTTCTTCTTTTTTTTTTCTCCGTCACTCAACAGCTGTCGCGGAAGTTTTCACGAGAGCGCGAAAACGAGAAAAGTTGGCATAAGCGACACTCACGGTTTCGCAAGCCTGCATCTGTTCGGTTGCCTCGAGCAGCGTTCGTATCACTCGAGTGCATTGACATTCGAATCCTCTTTCAGAATTACGTTGCTCTTCTCTCTCTCCGTAGCCACTGACTCGTGTCGTATGAAATATCGGATTTGCGTTTCATCCAACATTTGTTCGAGTGCCATTCTTTGAAACAGGGTCCTCTAAGTTGTTTCGCATCTTCGGAAAGTTTACTTCGCATTGTTCATATTCTGCATTCGGAATTTTAAATTTCATCCTCCTCTAAACGAGTTTCTTTTTTCAATATGTTCACCATCCTGGAAATTCGTACTTTTTCGTATGAATTCAAACTAGGTCGTTATGCCCCTATTCCTTGGATATCTCTCCAACAGATTTTCATCTTTCCGGAAGTTTGGAGTCATATAATGTCCAGAGACAGAGCCTCTGTGATTCAGGCCTTCAAAGAGTTTATCGCTTCTAAAAACCAAAAAAAAGACTTCTTCGAAAAGAGTATTTTTTTTTTTTTTGTTTCATCAGAATCCCGGTGAAAGAGTGTCGCGGATTGAAATGGTGCCTATTTTGATTCAAGTCGGAAATAATTTTTAAGAATATCCAACATAAACACATGAAACCTAACATAACCTAACTTAACAAATCGACTTAAGACCGAGAATTTAACTTTGATCGCAGGGTGGAGAGCCAGGGCTCTGGTGGTGGCTGCCTGGGGCTTATCAACATTGTTTAGCGTTCCGATCATTTTCCTGTACGAGGAGAAACGCATACAGGTAGTACATAATTTGTCGAGATCCCGCGAATAACAAATTTTCATGGTTAATGAAGCTTTTGATCGCTTCCTTACGGAACTCTGTTAATTGTGTTTCGGAAGATAACTTCGTTTCTGCTGCGTATCTTGGCTTCTTTGCAAACATGTAATTGTCTTCGTTTGCTATCCGCGTTACTTACGAGACACGCGGTAAAGATAAAGCAACGTTTCACGAGCGATTTGAATCTTCAACCTCGATTTCGTTCAATGTTCTGTAAAAAAGAATCGATTTTTCCGAACCATCTAAGTGCGTAGTCTGATGCAGAACTTTCTTTCGCGGCATTTTTCCTTTTCTATGAATTATATAACGAATCATTTGAACGAGCACCGTTGACCTAGTTTTGATAAATCGTACTACGAGCATAATCGGCAGGATCGTTTACCAGGGGAGGACACAATGCTGGATAGACCTGGGCTCTCCTGTTCAGTGGAGGATCTACATGAGCCTGGTCAGCTTTACACTTTTCATAGCCCCCACTCTGATAATAGGAGGTTGTTATGCTGTGATCGTAGCAACTATATGGTCGCAAGGAGGGGCATTACGCCAGGGACCTACTAGGGACACTAGAAGAGCGTCGTCTCGAGGACTCATTCCCAGAGCCAAAGTTAAGACGGTTAAAATGACCCTCGTTATAGTGTTCGGTGAGTAAACGATGTTTCGAGTTCAAAGAGTTGAAGTGAATTTACAAGTATAAGACTAAAGGTCAAAGTATATATACATATACATTGGCTCACGAAAATTTATTTAAACGCGCATCGTAGAAAATTTTTGTGTTGTGATATGTCGTGTTGAACATTACGAAATTTTACCAACGCTGTTGCATGGTTGTGTCGGCGAAATTTGAAACAAAAAGTTAATTAGAATTAAAATTGAAAAAGAAATAACCGTAAATATATAAATTTGATCTCATTCATTTCATAAAGATTCGTTAGTGTAATAAATAATTTGATTTCATTTTAAACTCTGTTGATGCAGATAATAATAATATTTGTATTTCATGACAGCTTTAATTAAATTTCAAAATATTTCGATCATAATGTATTTTTAGAAAGTATCTGTACTTTGAATCTGCGTATATTTGACGTTAGAAATCCACATGACGAACTCGGGAAATTATAAATTTATATCGCGCGAAAGACGATAATCGTGAAACTTTTGGCCATGAAATTCCTACGTCACGGATATTGTAAAAAACACAACAATAAATAATTGGTACAAATTTTTTGATACAAATGAGCTCGTTAACAGCGTAAATCGTCCGACGCAGATCTATACGAATTTAATGAACGTAGGTAGTTGAAGTTTGGCAACGAGCGAGCTAAAATTGCGTTTAATCGGCGGACGACAAAATGTTAAGAACTCTCTTTTTCACCACTGTTTCATTCTCTTCCGTACGATTGTATTTGCACCGCATGAAAAAGCTACGTAAGCTACGTAATAATTTTTCGACCTCTGTCTCCCATCCTCTTACGAATCTCCACGAGCTCGAAGATATCTACTACCAAGTACAGTTGTGTATAGTTGTGTTTGCGTCGCGAGATGAGAGAAGGGAATCCTTTGAAGAGATTCAGTTGTTTCCTCCCCTTTTTTCTTCTGTCAAGTGCTATTCGTTTCTCGACTGTTTTTCTGGACGCAACACAACGATCTGAGGATATAGTAATTTTCTAAATTTCGACGAGAGTGACGTTAAATTGTTTTCTTTTCGTTTAAATTTAAGTTGCAAAAGAGTGTTACTCTACAATAAAAGTGTAACACGGATGTTTTCATGCTGCAGTATTGTCTATTTATTCGTTACTTAAAATCTGTCTGTCGATTTATCTTATTTTAATTACCCTAAAGTGTGTGCCCTTTTTGAATCAGTCGTATGCTAAGAATCGTTTCTCGGTCGAAATTTAACTAACTACATTGAGAAATCAAAAGTTCGAGAGAGCGAACAATCTCAAAGATGGGACAAGATAATTTTCGCTCAAACTCATAGAGAGATGCTGAGGAAGAGATGACAACTTGATTTTATTTGTCAAACACTCCATACAAGTTTCGAGTCTGCCTTAAACGACAACCCCTTTTCTTCATTCCTCGGGGAAATGGGTTTATCTGTAGCAGAAATTGCTGGACTTAATCAGATTCGCTTCTCGACAATGTCTCGGCTAGACTTTCTTCTTTTCTTTCTCTCTTTTATTTTAGCCAACGAAAATCGTTCCCAATGGATCCGATCAAATGAGATCGAGCTCTGTCTACGCAACTCCCTTCGGTACGCTTTAACAATGAAGAAACCACTCAAACGGCTATGCCACGTATATTATTTCTACGACCAGTACGAATCGATATTTAAAAAAAAAAAGAATCGTTCAACGTAGTATTCTTGCGATTTGTTTCTTTGTTATTGGTCGTGTTACGATCACGCGATACTAACCACTGTGACCGAGTTCAACAAACTCGTGAACATCCAGTGTTTCTGTGCATACAGCAGTAAGAGCGTTCGTTGATTTACGATAAACAAAGCGTATCGTACAATGTCTTCGTTCATGCGAATCCGTGAACGCTTTTACGCGTTTCGATTACCCTCGAGATCCGGTGTGGTCCTATCTGAGACGAGACGTTGTTGAGAAGCACATGCTTGACCCGTTAAGAAGTAACGTTGCGTAAACGAAAGATTTTCATTAATTTACATATTGTCGAATCTCGTTTTTTAAACTGTAACTAGTAATGTAGTAGGGAAGTAATTCTAAGTAACTTTTCTAAATAGTCTTTCCATTATTACTTTTTTTTATTTATATCAGAATTTCATAAAATTTCAAGGAATTTAAATACGTATGACATAATCGGTTAAAGTTTTACTAGAATCATTATCATTTGTCATCGAGTAAATCTGATATCTGAAATCGTGATATCTTTTTTATTTCATTCGTTGAGAACTTCGAAATCTGATAGACATATTGCAAAGAGAATACAGATATTAAGGATCATCAGATACTGTTTGAAAATGTCAAATGACAATTAGTACAATCATGTAAAAGAAAGATCAACTTTCTTAATGAGATCGCCCCGTGATTTGATAAAAGAAGAAAGCGTTAAAGAGGATTTCTCGGCACAGCGTAAATATTTCACACAGAAGAGAAGTTAATTCTCACAATCCGATCCATAATCCTCCGACGATTCGTTCTTTTATTTAGCGGAACAACTTTAGGAAGTCATCCCCGATGCTAGATACTATTTCTCCGCCATTTGATTCTCGCTTAATCGATTGTTTTGTGTCACTGGTGTTTACTCAACAGCGTAACAGTACAATTTCAGTCTCGAAATATTTCTTGAGGAACAATTCGTTTGAACTTTCCGTTTCACATATGTGTCATTGATGTAAATTAAACGCATACGACATTGCTTTCCTTTTCTTTCTTTTGTCGCAATTTCTCGTTGTAGAAAATTACTATATAACTATATAACTATATATTCCAACACAATAATTTACTTTACTAGGCTACCAAGCTCCTAGAATGTTCATATTCATAAGTAAGAAGGGAGAATATCGCGAGATATTTTACGCTCACGAGAAAATTAATTTACTAGTCTCCTTTTTCCGGCTGCGATAGATTTCTATCTCTTGAACGTGTTCGTTCCCTTTAAAAGTACAATTTAAAGAAATTGCGAACAGGTGGATAATATGAAGCTGAAAGCATTCTTGGATCAAGGACGAACTTTTTACGTTGATCTTTCGATGTTACAGTATTCATTCTTTGTTGGAGCCCGTACATAGTGTTCGATCTGCTGCAAGTATACGGATACGTGCCAGAAACCCAGACAAACATTGCCGTGGCCACTTTCATTCAAAGCTTAACACCTCTGAATTCAGCTGCGAATCCGATTATATACTGTCTCTTCAGCACGTCATTTTGTAAAACCGTACGGTGAGTTCCTAGAACGCCAAAGCTCTTTGATACTTCGTGTAGAATACCACATCGAAGTTTTATCGAGAAATTTACACCGAGTAGTTTTATCGACGGAGAAGAATTTACAAGAAAATGTTCGTGTCAAAGGCAAAGATTGTTAAGATATTTGAAATTTAAAAAGTATAGAACGTTCTGATATAGACGTGATACTTTGTAATGTCGTGTTTGCTGTTCACTCTTTGCGATCACAATCTTCTGTAAGATGATTAAATTAAAACTTAAATTGCTTTTAAAATGAAAGCGCAAAGAATTTTTAAATTAAATTAAAACAATTACGTTTTATAAATATAACGATGTCTTGAAACTTACGACCAACTGTGCACGAAGAGAAATTTTTAATTTCTTCCTTTTGTCACAAGTTCTATTTATTTTTAATTTCTATTTATTTTTAATTACATTCAATATGAACTTGCAAAAATATCCACGATCTGTTTATAACAAAGTAGACACTACTTCTATTTTCCAGACCTCAAAGAGGTCATCAAATGATCTATATATTTGTACAGCAGCGGAAGTATTCAATTTCAACGGAAAGTATTACGAAATTTTGCTTATTTAATACGTTGTAACAAATAAGATCTGTATATTAAATCCAAAAAGATGTCACGAACAAAATAACTAAATAAATATTTATACAAATAAATATTAATACAAATTAATATTTCTTATGACGATATCAAAGAACATCCAGAAATTGTTTGAATACAAGTACAATTCTGGCTCGATAGGAACATGCAGGCGATATCATGGGTTTCTGGATGGTGTGCAACAAATCCCCATCATTGTTTCGGTACTGGTGCTCCGAACAGCAGTACCAGAACAACAGTGACGACATCGTTGACAGCACAGTCTTCGAGAAGAAGCGGTCACATCGCGATGCTGCACTCTACCACCAGAAAACGAGTTATGGTGTCGCTGGTGTAAGAAACGAACGATAGAAACCGCATCTATTAGATGTTCGTAGAGAACTCTGTCTAATGGTTCCTTTTGAGCTTCGGCAAAGAGACCGCAAGTATTACGAGTCTTCGAAACTTAGGTTGAACATTTCGTCTACGTTTCTTCTAAACGTGAATCTCTGAAAAGTACTGTAGCGATTTCCTATTCTTCTCTTCGTGTCTTTGTACTTTCTGGAGGATTCGAGGAAACGTGAAAAGAAACTGAGACTCTGTTTTCGTAATACAAAGTACAAGCTACCCACTAATGAATATTAGAAGCATAGTTTAAGAGGCCGGGAGCGGAGAGATGCGATATAATAAAATAAGTTTTACATGATCAGTATTTTAGATGAGATCGCGCGCACACGGTTTACGTTTTTTTCATCCTCTAATTGAAATGAAATTATTTAATGAAATTATTTAATGAAATTGATGTGTGTATGTGTGTGTGTGTGTGTGTGTCAAAGGTCACAAGTGGTTTAATCCTTAAGTGAACCATCGGAATCTCAATTTAATTTCAAACTAATAATTACATCTTACGTTGATGTCGTTACTTGGCGATTTACGCAACCCTTTGTTTTCCTATGTAAAGAAAATTTATTTCTGTTTATCAAAATTCAGCGCAAGTTGAACATAAACTGCAACTATCAAATTCGTTACGGTAGAAATTTATTAACGACGCCGAACAAAGGCCGCAAACGATATTCAATTTTAAAATGAATCAAGAACGTCATTTCGTTAATGAAGTCGTTCGCATCACGAGTATTCGCCAAGCATCAGGAGGATGAAAGGAACATTAACCTGGCAATCGATCAACTTACGTGGAAAATGATACGCTCAAAGTATACATGTACATATATACATAGTGTGAATGAATGGTAGCTTCGTGTATTTTATATATGCATGCTTATACACGCGCGCGCGCACACACACACTCTTACGTATGCACACAGATCAGATATATATATATATACACATACGAACGCGTACGTACGAACATAAATGTGTAATATATTCATAAATTCAACCGTTCGTGATCGTCGCGAAAACGCCTGGTTCTTGAAGTGGGCAATTTCGTTAGCATTCTACCGGAACGATAAATCGATATCAGTAACAAAATATCTCGTATCGATTTATGTATCCACGAACGATGTAATAATTGTACAGCAAATTGGTCTTTGTATCTTCGAGTTATCTATCACTTGGATGCTTTGTCAAACAAACAAAACGAATCTCCTGCGATGTGAAAACAGCTTCGTTCATGCAAAAGAAATATATAACCGTCCATAAATCGGAACGGAATGAATTAATCGGTGGTTATAACTTTTATACTATATTACCTATCATCTCTTGTAACGCAGTTAGGTGTTATAAAAACCGCTACGTTTATATAACCAACCTGTATTTGTAACTCGTCTATACGTTATTTATCGTACTCAGACGCAAAAAGAGGAAATAAGTTGCGATATTTTCACTGCTGATGAAATTTGTACATATTGTTCATAATGTGCAGGGTATATCTACGTCTAATCACTTCTTTCGCTTCTCAATTTCTGTACAGTTTCTGGCTATCGGAATAGGAAAATATAAGATACAGAAAACTTTTTTTTTCTAATTACCATATGTTATACTACGTCAAGTAAATAATAAATTGTTCTTGGTTGTCCAAATTATTATCAAATACGTAGACGATCATGATATATATATATATATATATCAATTTTATTTATATAATTGATAGTTGATGAATATCCCTTGTATTCCCAAAATAACAGAAATTCAGAATATTTAGAAAAAACGAACATATTAATTATTTCGTTTATGTAATTGATTATATTCATATCGAAGGATATCACTGTATTTCCATAAAAACAAAAATTCCGCATATTCGTTAAAATAATGAGAGCACAAAGGCAGCACATACAGAATGCTGACAAAAGTATTAGCTGTGATAAAAATGAAGGGAGAAAATATTACATACATAATAATTAATACTACGCATTCGATGGCCAGTGATTGTAAATTCTATTATAAACGTTCACTAAATCTCTGTATGTAGCCATCTTTCTCATGATTCATTATCTTTGTAAATCCTTTCAACGTCGTTATTTATCGTATTCTATAACAAAAGAAGAGAAAGAACCTGTCGACGTATTATATTATATTTTCATTGTAGATTAAATTTGTACATACATATATGTAATGTCGAATAAAACTCGTCCGTAAGACCAACGTCTAACTTGGCCAAATTTCTAATTAACCAACGTTCAATTTATTCCTGAGTTTCCCCACTTTGAAATTCCATTAAACATCACTATAAGCCATTCTCTTTGTGATTCGGCACACTCTGAAAATCCTTGTGATATTAATACACAGAAGATAGTTCGTCAATCAGGAGCAAATTAACATTACCTCTTCTGACGCGAACAACATTACCTCTCACCTTTGATTGCTCGGGAATTCTAATTACCGTGTTTGACTATCGACTAAAGACGACCGGCTGAGAGATATTACCTTCTCGACGATCAGTGTAATTAGTTTTCCTCAAGCGCATGCTAATTTGCTGCGAAATACCGGCGCTTGTTCTCGTTCTCTATTCACTTTTCTCGTTCGTTTCACGTAATTTAGTCGTAGAGAGAGACGGTGCCGCGCACACGAACAAATGAAGCATGAAGAACGAAACCTCTTCTCCACCAGCGCGGACAAAATAAAATTTCTTCGCATTCCGCCATTTCCTTTTACGGCCTACGACGGTGTACCGACTGTAAAATTCAACGGCACGGTGACGCGGTGGCGCCGTGATAAATCGGGGATGAAACGATCGTGCCACCCTTTTCATCACCACTTATTTACTCTATTCTCAAACGGAACGATTCGCACCACGATCCGTTTCGTGGCCAGAGAGAATTAATATTAATCTAACTCCCTTTCCATTTCCTCCGAATCAGCAAGTCCACAAACTGTTCAAAAATATAATACTATAATAAAACGAACAATTTGCAGAGCACCTCAGAATACGTCTTTAATTTGAATTTTGTTGTAAAGAAATGGGATTTCTTTCTGACATTTCGTGTTCTGTCTTCTTTGAAGAATTCTCCTTTGAACGGATATAAAAGATTCGTATGAATGCACAATATATTTATTATTCATATTCATATCGATATAAATATGATAATCAATCTACGGATTTTTCGACTTTTCCAGATTTCAAATTTAATTAGTATAACTATTAATTCAAAATGTGTACCATCGGTAGCTCTGCACTTCGTATTAAATTAAATCGCATGCTAGATCAAAGTTCAAAAATTACAAAGAACATATCATAGACTGCAAAGAACGTGATATAACTATTCTGCATGGGTAGGTAAAAGCAAAATTAAAAAGAAAATCTGCCCTCTGTCCACAAAGCGTGTGAAGCTGTTTAGTTTACCTGAAGTTGAACAAAAGATCGACGACGAATGATCCTACGAAAGATCATCGGAGAAAATTTCAGGGTAATAGAGTCTGCGTTTATCCCTCGTGGAACCTTTCCGTTCTGTTTTAAAAGACCACTCACGATATCATGTGAAGGCGAAAGGAGCGACGGAAGTTTCTCGTGGATCCCAGATCGCAGTGGATCTGCCGATCAGTTTCAGAGATCCGCTTGGATCACAATTCCAGCGATATTGACGATCGCGATAAGGCGAATCAGAAAACTTGGGAATCTCTTTCTCGCATTTTGTTCAGAGTAACTTGTTTCCAGGATGTCTTGCGTTCACTATCAACAAACAAATCCTTCAACAAAGGAAAAAAATTACTTCGATGGCCAGTACAATCGCTATATGTCTCCTTCCTACTCGCCGAGAGTTATAACCCCCGAGATTTACAGAAGCGGTGAGTATATTTTTATATGATTTACAAAAATTTAAATACACGGTTAGAGACATTCAAATACTCAAAAATGTTGTTTTTGCTATTAATCTTTCATTTCAAGTTACCGTGATTAAATCCTTCGCATCCATGAGTGAGATACTTCGCTCGGGGATACATGTACTTCGCAATATAGTTTGAACCAGATCTTGCAACGCAATATCATTCGTGTGCATTGAACGAGGTATCTCGTGCCTTTCCGTTAGAACTAGAGATAATTTAGAGATAAAACCCAACAATCTGGTTAAGGTCAATTTGCACAATATTATAAGACGCATTTGTGAATATGAAAGAGTTAAAGATTAACAGTGGTAAATGAAGAAAATATTTTCTGTTTTTACAAACAGATTTCTGATATAATTACATATGATTTTAATCCACGAGCATGGTATTTTGCCCACAGTGTTAGCACGTAAACGATATTAAATCTTATCTAAAGCGTGTTGCATGAACGAAACTGCGTTGCAAAATATCTCGTCCAAAATGCATTATAAAAGATATTTCGTTCTCGTTAAACAGAATAGACGAGTTCATTCGTTTATTTAAGTCCTTTATTTTTTTTTTTTTTTTTTTACCTTTTGTAATGTAATTTTTATTATGAATAAATTGGAAAGTTCCTAACAAAAATAATCCTTACACGTTTTTTATCTTTCGAAAAAGTAAAAGAATATCCTAGCATCCTTAATATCTGATAAATATCTGTAAGTGTATAAATAACCTCGCGGAAGTACCTAAATCTAATTAAATTATGATGTCGTGAATCTCATAGCAACAGTTGCTTTTGTAATATCGATCTCATCATGTTGGTAATCTCGTTTCTAATTATTAAAATATCTTATTAAAGTATTGTAAAATTTAAGAACTACCTTTAATTTAAAATGTTGTTTTTATTATTAATTTTAATTTCATGGTATAGAAGTTTTTGGTTAATAGCCTATTCGATTAATAGGTTAGAAAAGCAATTCATAGAACTAGATGCATTCATCATTTTGTTCAGCAGGTTATTGTGCTGGATGGAGAACGCTGGAAATTCAAGGAAACAGCCCCGAAATTTCAACCACAGGTAAAATGATGTTTTTAAAGTTCGCCGATCCCTTTGATTGTAAGTATCTGACAAACTTCCATGGAAAAGGGGATGATCCATTTGATCTATTCGAAACGTCAGCTCGACGTCAGCTGTCAAGAATATTATCCACTCTGACATCGATTGCCCATTGATAAAATACTTTTTCTTTTTCGTGTATGCTGCTTTTGATATAAGTTGCGTGCGATACATAAAACTGTCTATTATAGTTGGAAAGACGACATATTGCCATATTCAGGCAGCTTCACTCAATATTTAATACGTTAGTTGCAAGAAGAATGTAGAAACGTAGTTTTTTTACGAGACTTTTATAACTTTTGTCGAGACACGAAGACTTTTAAATTTTAAAATTTCAAAGAAGGAGAGTTTCAGAATTTTATTCATGATTTTTCATAATCATTTTATATATTTACGATGCTCCATTTAGAATTTAAACAAATCCGAATAAATTCTCGTGTCATCCCTTGCATTATGTATCTTTTATATATTTTCAATTTTATTTATTTAAGCTTTACAATCCTATTCTATTTCCATGCAACTGATAGATGGTTGTGAATTATCGTGAATTTCACTATGCAATGCAAACATTGGTAAACCATTTACATAAATTCTAACGAGTTTTTTACTAAGGGAAAAGAAAGACCTCCGACTGCAATAAAACGCGTACAATTTATTAAAATGGAAATTCTTTTTCCTTCTTCGTCTCATAGCAAGGGCTGATCCGTCGTATGGCGACGCTCGAATGCAAACTGGAAGAATGACGCCAACGTTCAAGCAAGAGGCAATGAAACACGGGGACGCGATCACCCTGGAGAGGATGCAGACGAAAATGAAGTTCCTCGAGGACAGCAATATAGTTATGCAGACGCGCAATCAGAATCTTATCACCGAGAACAAAGCCTTCGCGACTCAGTGAGTATTAATACACGGACAATGGACAACCTCAATCGATATTCTTCTGGCTTGCACGTGAATAAATGGATCAGCCGATGAGGAGGATGATCGAGAAGCAAAGAGTGCGTGCTTTTTTTTTTTGCCGATTGATCTTAACTTGCGTCATCAACATCGATCGTCTTCGAATACGATTTTCTCTATCTTATATATACATAAATTTTCAAATAATTCTTAATCAATTCTATTTGGACGTGCATATCGTCATCTCATCTTACAATTTTCTATTTGTCCTTCTCGAGTTCGAAAGTTTTAAAAAGGACCATCTTATTCTATTTATTATATGTATGCTCCGCGTATTTGAATGATTACAGGGGAAAGTACTTTGCAAAAAAGTTTCATTCATGACGGAAGCTTTTTGTTACTCCCACGTAGAATAAAAATTTGCCCTACACTGAGTCTAATTTCTGACGTTGTCTCTACTTAATATCTATATAATATAATACTTAATAATGTTTTCACGTTTTCGCGTTCTGGATTCGTATTTCAGGATTTCGGACTAGTTTGTCTTGTTACTGTCTGCTCTTTCTGTTCTTTTCTTTACTAAAAGAAAGTACTGTACTATTATGTGCGTTGAATTGTCGTCGTTTCTAACATACGATCCCTCTGTAAGACTTAAAGAGGAGCGGAACGAAGTGAAACGATTAGAGAAAAGGCTAACGTTACTGCGAGAGGAGCTAGATTTCGAAAGATCGAAGATCAACGAGATGAGAAAAGAAGCGGAACAAGCAAGAGTACGAGCATCCCTGTGCAATTAACTTTCCTGAAGGAATTACATTTCACTTTGACTTTCCAGAAGAAACAAATGCCAACGGTTGAGGAGAACGGAACGTCGACAACGAACATTGTATCTAAAAGCGATCGTGGAGTTCAAGTCTGGGCGGTATGCATGGCTTGTCAGAGAAAATTGGAAAGTTGCGAGAAACAACCACCCACTGTCACCATTACCAAGTAAATACCCTTTCTTGTACGTCATTATCCTTCCTTTTATATCGAATGATACGTTCGTAAGAACTTCGAGGTACACAGTCGGACAAATAGCGGCAACTTCATTTGAAATGTACCTCGTTAAAACGAACTGTGATTACGATAGATCAGAGTTGGAAGTATTGGAGAAAGACATGCAGACTCTTCGAGATACAATAATCGCTCGAGAAGAAGCGTGGGACAAGGCTATGGAACGTGAACATAATTACAGGCAGCAATTGACGCGACTCACTACGGAAACGATCACGGCTCGCCACCTTGCCGACACGCGTTACGAAGAACTCAAAACTGCGACGAACGCGTTACAAGTAACAGTCGAAAGGCTTCACAGTAATAAAGAGACAGCTCTAATATTTAAACGGCGAAAGATATTGTACTTCATGAAAGTATCTGAATACTTATCACGGAAAACTTTTATATCATGTGTATTATAGAATCGTATTATATAATTTTTATTATAGTCGAAATTGCCACTATTTACTGATAATTTTAAAATTTTATTGGTACTATAGCAAGACATGATTGTCATGATTATATTGGTAAAATTTTAGACCGATCTGAAAATGTATAGAGGCGTTACAATTTATGCACGCATATATACGCGAAAAAATTAATATCGTAAAATATATCTGCAAGTCTATTATAATTCAATTCACATTCAAAAGCGCAAAAACATATTTAAAAGAGTTGATTTTAATTTTGATTGAAATTACCTCCTTATTACTATAGTTCTTTCAACAGTTTAATGTCATAATAAATAAGAAATTAGAGTACTTCAATCACAACTGATGGACTTTCAGGAGAAAGAAACAGAATTGAAGTCGATTCAAA
This sequence comes from Frieseomelitta varia, assembly GCF_011392965.1. NCBI lineage: Eukaryota > Metazoa > Arthropoda > Insecta > Hymenoptera > Apidae > Frieseomelitta > Frieseomelitta varia. The sequence continues at coordinate 443,738 of NW_025110152.1, forward strand.
AGGACAACATGTATCTACACAAATTGATCGCGAAAATATACAATAGTTATCAAAGGTAGGTAAAATTATTCGATTCTGAGCTCCGTCAAATTACAATTTAAAAATTAACTACATTCTTACGAGTAGTCGGTTGAAGTTAAATGTAATATGAGGCCATAGGGAAAGGAATAATGTAGAAAATGAAATAAATTGACACACATATTCATTAGAATGATAAAAAGAGCGAACGAAAGGGAAATACGAGAGAAAAAAAAAGGCAAATCGTATAGCGTAGAGTTCTCACTTTTTGCCAGAGCATCGCGGCCCCTATCTCTTAAACTGGGCTACACTCTCCGCATTTTAGTCGTTTCATTAGCGAAACGTCCACCGTAATGTGCCGCTGAGAATGTCGCTTCAAATTTCGCGTAAAGAGATACGAGCTTCATCCTTAGCGCTAGACAGGGGATGTTCCCCTTTTCACTTGTCCTTAGCCTTCTGGATGTCGGGAGACGCGCATTATAATAATTCCCACGATATTAGGCTGTTACATTATAACATCAAACAAGAATATGCAGAATATACATACGTGGCATATAATAATATGCATGGCCGCACGTGTATTTCTTTTTTTTTTCAACCATTAAGTGAACTTTTAATTTTAATTTAATAGTTCGAGTTTACATTTAATTTAAATCGAATTGATAAACAGAAATTAATTTTGTAATTTAATAATGACTCTAATTTAGTAATGATATAAATATATATGATGGAATTATTGGTTCAAAATTAAAGTAAAATATTTCATTCGAGGGTTAATAATTGAACTAAATCTATTGCTTGTTTAATTCATAATTACAGAGAGCCAGAGGGATATCAAAGAAGCAATTTGACAGCTGATATGAATGAGAAAGATCAAAGATTTATCGAAGAGACTGTTCGACGCGTATCTAATGGGAAAAGCAAACAGAAATCAAAATCGAAAAGCTCTTGCTCGGAGAGAATCGCACATTCTATCGCATATCAAAGTCTTCGTGAAAAGAGTTCGAGGTCTGTTAGGGATCAAGCAAATTTGAAAGAGCCAAAACGATAACAATAACTGTTTCTCAACTTTCATTTCAAACGTACATGCCAAGAAAAACTAATTTTTACATTAAACTGATATTTACTTTCATCGCTTGACTATTTTCATTATTTTAATCCCATTTATAAACTACCATTTACTTAAAAAACTCAATATATGGAAAAAGATCAACATATGGAGATGATATTTATAAAAATTAAATGTTTATCTGCCAATCTCTATGCTATCAACTATTCAAATATTATCATCGATTGATCAGATGGAAACTGATTTTAAAATTGTAATCGATGTTAGATTTTATAGTCGTAAAACTCAACTGCTGAAGATTAGTGAGTGAGAGGAAGATTATGTAAAATATAATAAAAATAGGCACATATATAAATATTGACCTTATTTGAAGATATTCCAATTTTAATTTTAAATAAACATTTATAATTACAATGTATAGATATTCCTAAACATGATCGTATAAATAATCATGTATAATTCATACTCACTTATAATTATTTGAGAAAATGTACGTGTTGAAATAAATGATATGAATTTAGTATGTTACTGTATACTTTTGATTATCATATCATTTATTAAAATCAATAGTACTACCACGACGAGATATATGAAAAGACAAAGCATCTCATGGGAATTCGTGTTCCATGCTCTGAAACACGGAGATAGTAAAAAATCAATGAAGTTTTTAGCGTATTCTACGTTTAAACAATGATGAGTTGGGAAACTATATCAAGTAAAACGATCGAAGTTGATCAAGTAGTGAATGCTCTAGAAACATGATTTTTGAAATCCATTACAATGTTGTCAAATTTTCAATACCGAAATGTGAAGCTAGTAACTAAACGAAATTATTCTACTACATACTAGAAAGAGCTCTATTCATGTTTTACGGCATTAAGATGGTTTTTTTTTCATATAGTAAATTAAAATTCTAAAGTTCGAAATTTTTTCAAAAGTTTGATGTAATGTGAAAGAAATTAAAGAGAAGAAGAAAGAACAACCCTCTCATTTACAGACATAATCATTGAAGAAGAAATAATTAATCCTAGACTTACTAAAATATTTTTGTATGAAAAATATTTTCCATCCGCATACAAATCAGTTACCCGTATGTAAAAACTACACATTATTTATCATTTTCATTAACCGAGATCGCAGCCAATCAGCTCGTACTACTTGCCATATAATTAATAATTGTATCAGTTATATAATTTAGTTATATAATTGTTTAGCTATATAACAATGCAATTAGTAATCATATATCAAATAATATTATCTGTAGCTTAATTAAGTGTAATTTAGCCTCACTTAGTCTAACGTCTCTACAAAAAGTGATTTTTATTCATTTGATTCATATAAATACACAATTATAATTCAAAAAGAACGAAATGAACGTTACATGAAATCTTCTTTTGACGATTTGTCATTTTGATGAAAAATCTTCAACATCTGTACATGAAACAAACCTAAAAAATTTAAAACGATTAATAAAATCTGTAAAATAAAATTATTACTTGCAACTGGATGGAACATCATTTTCCTGAAATAGTTTTGTCCCCTTAGTCACTCCACAAAGATTTTTGTTAGAAATAAATGCCATTCACGAATAAACTTTGATTTATGTCAAATTCGAATATTTATACAACTCTATGTTATTGTTGAAACATTTAGAATAGAGAAAAGAAGAGAAAATGATTTAAAAAATTATTGTTATTGACTCCAATAGGAATAAATTGAATATTGATTCATATTTCAAAATGAACTAGTACTCAACAAAGTACTATCGATTTAATTATTTTGTGAAAAGAATTTCAAATTTTAAATTTTATTTCGAATTTCAAATTTTATTTTATATGTATAACTATATGAAATCACTTTCATATATTAAATTTATAAAAAAAATTGTACATCCTAAAAGTCGTAACAATGTTACAGCTAGTAAAAATATATATATTTTTAGCAATATTTTCAATAACAAATGGGGCAGTAAGAAATGCTGAAAAAGAAAACGCAACACAGTAATCAGAAGGACTACTGAAAAGGAAATAGCGGTACAATAGCCAGAAAGGCTACTAAAAAACAAGCATGTCCTACTCAACAATACAATAACCAGAAGGGCTACTGTACAATTATCTACATTACGAACTCGGGCAAAAAACCGTATCTTGTTTCGCAATACTAATTCTCTACCATTAATTGTCAAATTGGAAATATTTCAAATCAAACGCAAAAAGTGCCTCGTCAGGTTTAGAACTGCCGAAAATAAGTACGCAACGCTATTAATCTGTGCATTTATGTTTAAAAATTATCTCTGTACAGCTCTTGTAGCTGCATCAGTTGATTCAGGTGAGCAGAAACAGACTTCCACCAATCCAGTGGAAGAATTTGGGCATTTTGTAAACGCAACGCTATTTCAAAAAACGCGATTATTCGCGATAACATATACCACAGCACTAAGAATAAAAGAAATTGAAAAACCCGACGAAATAATGTCGCAACACTAACTCTAAAACTAAATTCAATGATAATTATTATGGACAATACAAAACTGTAATAACGAAAAGCTACTTCAAAAACTCTAACACATTAAAATTAATCAAAAGCAACTCTATAATTCAATTTAAAACAACACAAAGAAAGAGTTTAATATGTATAACATTAAGATAACCATAAAAATTAACAATTAAAATTGCAAAAAAATCACGATATCATAATTCGCAACTCTAAAGCAAATAATATTATCATTTCTTCGCAACTCTAATTCAACCCGTAATCAATCGCAACACTAACAAGAAAAATCACGATTTGCCCAAAACGATGATGAACGAGTTACCGCTAGTTACGCCACCATGTCCATTTTGTCCAGTTCGCACTAATTACGAAAAAAACCTAATTAAGAAGAATAATTTGCGAACTTTTTCATATGCCTCCTTATAATGAGGCTCCTCGCTTTCTTTCTATATGTGTTTTGTTCTAAAAAAACGTGTGTGTAAAAAGTTGAATTTTTTTTTCAATAGATCGAAGGTTGTCCTTCTCGCACACAGTTGCTTTCCTTGACTAGCGTCATGAGACAAGGAGAGCAATAACGTGCGACAAGGACAGACATATACGCGCGGTAGACAAGGAGAGCAGCAGCGTGCGACAAGGACAGACATATAGACGCGGTAGACAAAGAGAGCAATAGAGTGCGACAAGGACAGATATATTCGCGCCATAGACAAGGAGAGTGATAGTGTGCGACAAGGACAAGAGTATAAATTAGTTCCACCGTTTTACCGCTACGCGACGCTAGTATTTTAATGCTTTTAGCAGCTAGTATATCCAGTCTTTCATTAATATACGAATTACAAGGACATGAATATTACAAATCGTAAGTGGATACCGCTTAACTACGGATCAAGTGCGATCTTTAGGTTAAGCATGCAGCGTGTGGAACACATCTAGGATAGGTGCCGTTTCTCTTGGCCCAAACTAAAGATTCCTAATAAGCCGAGCGGCTGAAGTTAGGGGTCGCCGGCATCAGCCCTATTCATGAATGTGGCGGTGACTCTAAGACGAAATACACTCCACCTTCTATATCCTTTATAACTTTACATTATACTATTATGGAATGGACATGACATCCGATGCATGTTTAAGGAACATTTTCATAGCACATCTTGCCATACCGATTCAGGTTTTGCATCTATCTTTTGTATATTCACAGACGAAGTATTGGTAGAAGACATAACCTATCAAACATAATAAACATAACAAACCAAATTTTGTATACAACCGGTGTTTCAAAACATGTAATACCAAATTTCATAAAGTGATACATCTATCCTATTTAGACAATGATCTTATTAAAAATTAATTTCAAAATCTATTTTTATATATCCTTTGCATAAAGCATATTGCTACACGTTTGTATATTCTTAACAGGAAAATTAAAACACAACATAAAATCAATTCATTCATTTTAAATAATTTATTTAAGAATTTGCTATTACAATAACGTTCGATAATTGACATATATCTTGTCAGCAGATGTTTCTTCTTTTAATTACATTTCAATAATCTAATTTTATTGAGGTATTCTATTTCTAAGATATGCTAGAATTTCTTCTGTAGACTTTGCTAGAATTGCTTGCCTGGGTTGTTTAAAACAGTTTCCAGATAAAGACAGATTCCTACAAAGATTTAATATTATAAAATTTAATTAATATAACTGATTCATTGAAACTTACCTTAAGTTTTTCAAAGTACCAAGTTCTGGTGATACAAAACCAATGTTGTTATTAGCAAGATTTAATGTTGCAAGTTTTTGTAATTTTTGTAAAGCTGATACATCAATATCGGTAATTAAATTGTCATTCGCTATTAATATTTCTAAGGAATTTATGTCATAAACAGAATCTGGTATTTCTTTAAACCTATATAATGTATCAATAAATTTTAATAAAATCTGATTTTATATATATATAAGTCATATTATAATTTTGATGTTTATGATATGAACACATTATAAAAATAAAAATTACAATGTAATAACATAATTCGTGCAATATATATTTCTATATAATGTGCAAGTAATACCTGTTAAATGAAATATTAAGTTCTTGTAAATATTTAAGCAAGCCAAGATTAGAAGGAAGTGATTGTAAAAGATTTTTACTTAAATCCAAAATCTGTAGATACTTGTATTTTTCACCAATCCATTCTGGTATATGTGTTAGTTGATTAGATGTCAATTTTAAATCAGCAATTCTTTCAATTATAGATAATTCACCAGGTAAAGCAGACAGATTATTTCTACTTAAATCCACTGTACCTACATCAGCTTTACACGCATTTGTCAATACTTCTTGTGGTAATTCAGTAAGATTTTGTCCAGCTAAACTGAGTAATTTTGTACTCTGCATTGTATACCTAATGTGTAGTAAATTATTTGCCATTAATAATTATCTAAATATCAACTTAATTAAATCAAATATTAATTTTTTGTATACCTATCTGGATAAATATTTGTACTAGCATCTGATACCACATATTCTTTTACATCCATATTTGTACTCTTAATATCCTGTCGTATATGCTTCAAAATTCGCGCTGTACCGCATCGTATTATATCGGTTCTAACATTTTTTATATCATTTCCATCAATTACAAATTGTTTTAAATTAGGCATTAGGCCAATATATTTTGGTATTCTACAGAACACAAAAAATATTATTTTGAAAATATTTCGTTAAAACAAAATAATAATATATATAAAATAACATACAGAGTTAATTTGTTGTGTGATAAATCAAAAATTTCTAGATACACCAGTTTTATTATTTCTTCTGGTATTATTTCAATTTGATTATTTCCTAATGTTAACGTTTTTAATTGTCCTACACCTTCTAAACAAGACATATCAATTTCCTATAAATCATGCGAAATAAATATTAAAAATTCATATATAAAATTTTACATACAATATTATTGTTATTAAACAATAAAAAATTAACAAAAATTAAATAACACAACTTTTTATAAAATATTAAATACATAAAAAATTTCTTGTCCGTATATAACAGAAATCTGTAATATAAAACTCTATTTTCTTGTAAATAATCACTATATATGCTTAGACCAGCATATAATAGTACGTACAGTAATGTTATTATCAGCCAAGTGTAGTATTCTTAATAGTGTACAACCAGACATATCAGGAAATGTTGTTAATTTGTTTGAGTGCAATATCACTGTTTCTACCTTCCTTAATTCACCCAGAGGTGGCAACATTTCCAACTGATTATAACTTGCATTTAACTTTTGTAATGCTATTTTCAAAAAATATGTGTACTTTTTATTAAATTTTTGTCATACAGGAAGAAACAGTGTAAAACTGTTTTTCTTTTAATGTTATATGTTAAAATATAGTAAAGAAATTAAATTAAATAAATCATAAATATACATATCATTGTAAATCATACCTCTCATATTTGTTAAATCAGGTGGTAATTCTCTTAACATATTATGACTTAAATCCAAGGAAAGTAATCGTACTAAATATCCCATTCCAATCGGTAACTCAATTAAATTGTTATATGATAAATCCTAAACATATACAATATTTTAGATTCTGAAATTTGGTACATCAAGTATTTAAAATTATCTTAAAAATAAATAATTAATTTATTATACTAGATTGGTCAACATTATGAAGTCACCAACTGCAGGATCAAGCTCCTTTATACTATTATTTTTTAAGTTTAATTCATGCAGTTCATTTAGCTTATAAAACTCATGTGGCAAATTTTCCAGTTTATTATTTGATAAATTTAATATATTTAATTTTTTTAAATTTCCCATTTCAGCAGGCAATTCTTCCAACAAATTATTATGTAACTGTGAAAATTATAGAAGTTTGATATATATTTTATGTGCAATTTCTTCACGTATAGAACTGTTATATTTACATATAACGTAGTCAACTCTGATAAATTTTCTATTTGTGGTTCAATTGTTTTTAAACTATTATAACTTAAATCCAGTATTTTAAGAGGCTCTTGGTCCCACCATTTTTCATTTTCATGTACATAATCAAGTTCAAAATGTAAATTTCTCACTTCTTCTTCAGTTAAATCATTTATATTCCATACTCTATCAGGTACTAAAATAGATTTTATTAATCATAATACGATTCAATTAATACATAATTAATATATATTTCTATATATATGAAATATAATATTTTTATAAAAATTACTTACCTTACATACAGGATAATTTGGCATGATACTATATATATTGCTTGTTCTATTGCATTATTCACAATCTAACATGCAAAGCATTATATATCAAAATAAACAAGTAGTTTCATGATTACAATCAAATTCACTTGTGATATGTGTATTCTATTTGTTTTATGATTTAGATATCATGCTTTACGTAAATGGGTGCAAAAATAAAGAAAATTAAAAAATGCAATAAATAATTTTTATTTTGACAAAATTAAGAAATGAAATGCAACTAAAAAAGCATTAAGCTGATAAGTATATATTTTTCATTAATATAATGCTTTTTTATGATGTACACATATGTATCTGATAAAATATATATCTTTTAAGAAAACAATATTTTATATATGTAACAAGAATACAATTTACTTCGTATCATTACGTAAAAGAAAAACAATATAAATGATAAATTATAGAAACTATATTGCACATAATATTGATATGATGAATAAACAAACATGCATGCTAGCTTATTTATGATTGTAGCATTGAGATATCGAGCGACTGATATCAAATAGATTCGAATAACATTTATATACGTCATTTTTAAATAATATGGATACCCATAAATAGTCCTCTCGATGAGAGGTTTAAATTTCCACTTTTTCTCGCTGATATAATAATGATTTCCGATAGTTCGGCATTATCGTCATTTTTCGTCCGTTTTTTAAACACTGCTAAATGATTAGCTTTTTTCTTCATGCCACTCATGTTGCACTCATTACGTACATTGTTTACAGATTGATATCCTCGATACGGGATGACTTAATGATGAATGTTCCCCCACTTTATATGACAATGCATGTAATAATTATATACATATATGTATATGCATATAGCGACAGAATTGCCAATATTATTACAAGTTCACTTTGATTATTTAACTAGATCTAATATGCTTATTGTTTTATTGTTTGTTTTATATAATGAGAATAAATTAGAAATAAATACAATTATTTTAATTATTTCACGCTGTAAAAATTTTATTCATTTTATATATAAACTATTTTATAACTACATATTTGCATGAAAAATGAATAAACATTAACGATTAAAATAATGAATGAAACAAGTACCATTATCGAATTATGAAGCAAATTGGAAAGTCACGATACTAGTTGCATTTATAGGAATTTTGTAATATAATGTTACTACCAAAATAATATCATATGGGGGCGGAATCGGCGGTTTCGATCCATTTATGTGGGAGTGTTAAAGTTAATCTAAAGTCGAAATATTTATTAAAAATTATTAAATAACGGAAAAATATTTAGATAACAACAACAACAATTTAGATAATATAAAAATCCGAATTATTTCGAGTTTAATGTGAACACGTTTTAAAACTATAATCTCAAAATATACACGATGAAACACTAAAATTTTTTAAATTATTGTCACTACCTTCAATAGTAGCATAATATTTGTTTTTAAATATTTTATTATTTAATAGATCATTAATTATTTATCAATATGAGTGCGAATTCATTGAATTCTGTTATGTTAAAAAAGTGTATCTTTTTATTTATATTTATGCTAAGTCAAGTTAACAGTGAACAAGATCATGTACATACTATACAGTATACTAAAGATAATTTTTCAACAGAAATTCAGAAAAAAAATCATTTTATCATGTTTTATGCCCCTTGGTAAATATTTCATTTTTTATTTTATTTTTTAAATAAAGAAAAATATTTGTATATATTTGTAAATTTTTAGGAATAATATTATCAATATAGAATCTTTATATTAAAAAATAATTATGTTTTTTAGGTGCGGTCATTGTCAGAGATTGGAACCTACTTGGGAGCAATTAGCTAAAATGTCAAACGTGGAGGATAATAATATAAAAATTGCTAAAGTAGATTGTACTACAGATAGTAGTTTATGCACAGAGCATGATGTTACTGGTTATCCTACGTATGTGTGACATGAATTTATTAAGCAAAATGTTTGTGACAATATGTGACGTACAAGCATATAATTATATAAGGAAAAGTAAGCTTTAGAATTTTTAATATTACAGATTAAAATTTTTTAAAGCTGGAGAAATCAAAGGCACTAAATTCAGAGGAACAAGAGATTTACCATCTTTAATGTCCTTTCTTAGTGATCAATTAGGTACTTCCTTGAAGGTAATTATGAAAACCACTATACGTATTAAGTTATAAAAGATAATTCAATTTATTGAAATGCTTTTTTAAATTTTCTAAATTAGAGCGAAGATGAGGCACCATCACCTCCTGAAGCAGTGAATGGTTTATTAGAATTAACAGAGGACACTTTTGATAAACATGTATCTACTGGCTATCATTTTGTAAAATTTTATGCACCATGGTGTACTCACTGCCAAATATTAGCTCCTGTTTGGGAAGAATTAGCTAATAGTTTACGTAATGACAATTATGTTAGTATTTCTAAAGTAGATTGTACACAACATCGTAGTGTGTGTGGACAATTTGATATAAAAGGATATCCAACATTACTTTGGATTGAAGATGGAAAGAAGGTAAAATTTAAATACTATTTGTATTGTTTTGCCATAATTTTAATATTTGATATATATAATTATATAGGTGGATAAATATGCTGGCCAACGTACTCATGAAGATCTTAAAGCTTATGTATCAAAAATGCTTGAGAAAGAAAATGACCAAGTTAACGTCAAGACTGATAATTTAGATAATACAGCTCATGCTGTACTTAGTTTAACTAGTGAAAGCTTCAAACATGGTATCGAAAAAGGGATTTCATTTGTTAAGTTTTTCGCACCTTGGTGTGGGCATTGTAAACGTCTAGCGCCTATTTGGAAAGATCTCGGGAAAAAATTCTTAACAAACGATAATGTGAATATAGCAAAAGTAGATTGCACTCTTGATGTAAGTAAAGAATTGTGCAATGAACAAGAAGTAGATGGTTTTCCAACTCTATATTTATACCGTGATGGACTTAAAGTATCTGAATATAATGGTGCTCGAAATTTAGATGAAATTTACGAATTTATAATGAATTATATACAACATGATGATCAGCATGACGAATTGTGATTATATATTTCTCTTGTAACTTAATTAGTTAAAGCAATATCATTAACTTAAACTGATTTTATATATAAATATATAATATTTAATGTAATTATACATAAATATACGAAGTATATATTTATTGTAAGCATAAAAACCCCGAGGTATTTGGTATTCAAATCATAAATTTTTCATTTTTATATAAAATATTTAAAAAAAATTACAAAATTATATTTTTGCGTGAACTAATCGTGTACTTCCAAAATATATTTATGAGGTCACTCATGTATGATGTGCTTTTATCAAGTCCTTTAAAATTTTTTAAATATGAAGTTTATGATTAAATAGTTGTAGGGTAAAATGAACGCAACAATTGTCCACGTTGTTTATCTATGTATAGTGTTTTACGTTTTACGACTATTTCATGTTCAAGATCGCTTCTTGCTTTCACCAAACCTGCTTGAGTTTCTTCAGCTCGTTTTAATTCTGCTAATATAGCCAATGTGCGTTCATTAAGTAATTTCACTTCTTCCACTAGGCTAAATAACACATTAAGAAAGTTATAAGCTAATTATAATGATTATCTGTTATTTTTCTAAATATCTAATCGTACGACTAGGTAGTAGTTCATTGATAAAATACTTACGAATATTGGGGAGTATCACGACAACTTTCTACATTGCGACGTTGCAACCTGTTTGCTAATCGTGTTTGTGCTACTTTCATTACGCAATCTAGTCCTCTTGTTGAATGACGGAGCTCTTCTATTGATTTTTCAGTATTTGCTAGTTCATGTAAACACTAGAAAAATATCCATCATATAATATTGCAACTGTATTTAAAGGGTTGTTGAGATTTTTAACTTACACGAAGTAATTCATTTTCCAATTGTATACAGACATCCTCTGTAAGTTTAATCTTTTGACTTAAAACGAGATCTACGCGAGTCGCTTGATCTCGAAGATCTTTAGTAGAATTTTTATATATAGAATCTAAAGTGGATCTTAAATTTGCAGACCTTTGCTTTGCTGCTTCTGCATCAGTTAAACTTTCTCGTGTGTAATGTTCATAGCTTGAAGGTGTTGATTGTCTAATGAAGAAAATTAATATAAATTTTAAGATCTACTTTAAATGAGTACTAAATTAAAAAAATTCATTTGATATATACTCTGCAGGAAATCTTGTAGCTCCAAGTTTCCATAAAATGATAAGGGAATCATTTTTTAATTTTATATTGTGGGAATCAATATTATAAGCATCAGTTTTATCAGTCCAATCAATTTCCATTCTTATTTTCGCAGCTTTTAATTCGGTTAATTGCATTTCTATCTGTTCCCGAATTCTACCAAGTAACTCGCGTATCTCTGAGCAAAGTGCTACTTCCTGTAATAATTGATAGGTATTGCTAATATATATTTCACTATACGTTTGTTATATTATTAATGATGTTAACTTTGGTAAGTTCTTCTTCTACTTCATCTCTAATAAGATCGGATTCTAATCGTTTTGATCGTAACTGTAAGAATTCGCCAGCAATCGATTCTGGAACTGTAAGCAGCGACAAAGAATGCTTTACTCTCCGATGTTCAGCTTGTAATAATTCTATTTCATTCGTGATCTCAAGTATTAAGTGTTCTAGTTCAATTTTCCAACGATATACTTCACTTGAACGATTTTTTAAATGATCTGTTGTTTCGAATTGCACCTTATCCGCTTCTCTATACAATTTTTCAACACATCGTTTTGCATTATTTACAGCAAGCCTAAAATAATATGTTGTTTTATTATTATTTGAATTAAATTGCATTAAAAAAATAAGAAATTATATTAATGTAGAAATTTCTTTGCATACTGCGCTTCTCGAATCTTTTCATCTGATTGTTTAAAACATTTCTGATTATGAGCTCTCCACTGAGGTGCTCCAAAGGTAGTTATGGAATATCGATCAACAACTGGTCTAATTCCAGTTAAACTATCTTGAGGTGTAAAATTAACACGACCGGTTGCCCATGGGCCAATCGCATCCATTTGTTTTTCTGGTTGTGCTGGAAGTTCATCTCCTGGTTGAGGAAAATACGGAGGTGACCCTTCAATTTTTTGAGTATAATCTATCTTGGGACAAGGCTGTATAAATTTGTTAAAAAAATATTCAGAAACTTATTTAAAATTAATTTTAAAATTAATTAAATCGAAATCTTTTTCTTTTTTTCTTAAGCCATTTAGATAATATGAAAATTATATAAATTATTTTAAACTAAAATTTACCGTGTCCTGAGTTTCATCCAATTTAGTAGACTCTTGTTTAGTATTCATATTGAATGTTTACCCAATAAATCAGTACTAAATTTATTAGTTTTAGATATAATAATTGTAATATTTTAACGGTTTTCAAAATTATATTAGAACAAATTTTTATAGTTTATTACGAATGATTTTTATAACTGTTTTGTGTCACAATAATTCTTGTTAACATACGTATTAATATACGTATGTACAGAAAAGTATACGAAATATATCGATTTAATAATTCACAGCAACGGGATTTTATTTATATTTATTAATTAAATAAGTTTTACTAATGATTTTGGTTGGATTATTATTAATTATTTCTACATTTATATTATAAGTCTCTGTAAAGTATAAATTTTTATAAACCATAGGAATTTAACTGTGCTTGCAACTTGGTTGAATATCTACAGATTTATCTCGTATGAGATACGAATTAATCACATGACTCATACATATCTCACATTGCCAAACAAACTTCAGCCAAGTAACTAAGTTATTTAATTAATTTTTGCTAAAAAATTAAAGTTTTGACAGATTTTGTGTAACTGTTATTATAAAAAAATATTTATTATAAAAATATATTTTTGTTTGTCCTAAGTATTTTCATAGATGCAGTTAGTCGACTTCAATAAAAACTAATTTTTCATTTTTAAAATAACATCTTATGGAAACAAACAAATTATTAATATTATGTGTTATCAAACAGATAAAGAAGTATTTAACGCTCTGTTCTAGATAATTTGAAACATTTATTATCACTTTACGGTGAGGAAATATACCAGCAAGAATGAATCGCAAGGTCCCAGATATTAAATACACTCAGGTAAATTCTTTAATTTAAAAAAATATAATTTTAAATAAGTCTTGTGAAATTTATGTAATCTATGTTTTATAATAAGAAGTTACAGTAAATAATTATAGATGTTGAGACCAGATATTAATAAAAGACATAATAATACAATTTGTTTTAATATTAATATCATATATTTTCAGTTATTTATAAATAACGAATTTGTGGATTCAGTAAGTTATAAAAAATTCCCTACTATAAATCCAGCTGATGGCACCATTATTGCACAAATCTCTGAAGGTGATAAGGTATACTTTTATTTTATAATCTTTGTTATTATAACGGAACTTTTTTCACATCAAAATTATCTTAAGTGGTTACTTTGTTTTATATAGGCAGATGTAGACAAAGCAGTTGCAGCTGCAAATCAAGCATTTAGTAGAGGATCAGAATGGCGAAATATGGATGCATCTGCTCGTGGAAAACTTATGAACAAAGTATATTATAATTGCATAATATTTTGTATATATAATTAACTAAATTGTTACACCTTTAAATTTTATATATATTTTTCAATTATAATATTATAATTTTGCCTATATACAGTTTGCAGAGCTTATTGCAAGAGATTTAGAATACATTGCCACACTTGAAACTTTAGATAATGGAAAAGCATATTCAAATGCAATTTTTGATATAGAGTGTAGTATAGATACAATTCGTTATTATGCTGGCTGGTGTGACAAAATTTTTGGAGATACTATTCCAGCAGGTATGTTTAATATTTGTAAATCAGTGATAAGTATTTCATAAATGTTCATGAATAATATTTATTATTTAGATGGAAATCTTGTCTCACTTACGCGCAAGGAACCAGTTGGTGTAGTAGGTCAAATTATCCCTTGGAATTATCCTTTTCTTATGTTGGCCTGGAAATGGGGTCCAGCTTTGGCTACTGGATGTACTATTGTTTTAAAGCCAGCAGAACAAACTCCTTTAACTGCCCTCTATGCTGCAGCACTTGCTAAAGAGGCTGGATTTCCACCTGGTGTTGTAAATGTTATCACTGGTTATGGTCCAACAGCTGGTGCAGCTATTGCTGAACATTCAGGAATTCAAAAAGTTGCATTCACTGGATCTACAGAGGTATCTACGATTTTTATACTTATTCATAAAGGTATATTACATTTTATATTTTGTTTATAGGTTGGTCGTCTTATAATGGCAGCTTCTTCTAAAAGTAATCTTAAACGTGTTTCTCTTGAACTGGGTGGCAAGAGTCCATTAGTTATTTTTGATGACGTTGATGGTGATGAGATGATATTAATTATTAACGTATTCATGTATGAAAGAAAATTAATAAGTACATATTATTTATAGTTAAGGAAGCAGCTGAAATTGCTTACAATGCAATATTTGCGAATCATGGACAGAATTGTTGTGCTGGTTCACGTACTTTTGTACATGCTAAAATTTATGATCAATTTGTTACTTATGCTAAACAATTGGCATTGAAAACAATAGTTGGTGATCCTTTTGACTCTGAAACTCAACAAGGACCACAAATTGATCAAGAAATGTTTGATAAAGTATTAGGTTTAATTAAATCAGGAAAAGAAGAAGGAGCTATGTTAGAAACTGGCGGGGAACGTCAAGGCAGTGTTGGTTATTTTATTAAGGTATAATTTTTTATGTTGGTAACTTTTGCATCATTTGTATAATTATTTTCTACAGATATTTTAATTTTAATTTAAGCCTACCGTTTTTTCAAATGTGACTGACAATATGAGAATTGCGAAGGAAGAAATATTTGGACCTGTTCAATCTATTTTAAAATTTGAAACAATGGACGAAGTAATTGAACGTGCAAACAATACAAATTATGGTCTTGCTGCCGGTGTTCTTAGTAAAAACATTGATAAAGCATTAGTATTTGCACAAGCAATACAAGCTGGAAGCGTCTGGTAAAAATTTTTAAGACAAATTCTGCGTTTATTCATAGTATTCAATTAAACATTATTTTTAAAAAATTATTATTCAATAGGATAAACTGTTATGATGCTATCACACCTCAAACTCCATTTGGTGGATTCAAACAATCAGGAATAGGTCGTGAACTGTAAGTTCGTAATTACTTAACTAAAACAATTAATAACAAAATATATATGTTTAATTTTATATTTCAGTGGTGCAGAAGGATTAAAAGAGTATCTTGAGACTAAAACAATTTCTATTAAAATCCCAACGCGTAATTAAGAATATTATGTACAGTTACCTGTACATTGCATTTTGTTATATGAAGTTTATATAAATTTATATTTTAATAAAATTATTGTGCTTATTTTGAGTATTCTATTTACATGTATACACATATATGCATGTATACATCTATTTATACATATACACACACATACACATGTAGAAATTATTAAATTGTAATATAATGATCAATAACAAATTCAATTTTTAATCACATAATTCATATGATTTATTAGAAATATATTATAGACAAACTTTTACTCTCTACCAATTTTCTATACATAATGTATTTAATGTGTTCTTATGTGGTTACAATTTATTATTTAAATACATCAAAATCTCTGATGTATATATATTAGAGTTTCAATATTACAAAAAATATCTATTTGACTATTTAATCAGGTGGAATTCCTAATTCTTCATCACTCCAATCTATTGGACGTATATCAGGATAATGACCCTAAAATATTAATTACTGTAGGTATTAACAAATTTTTAAATAAAATTTCTAAGAAATAATTATGTCACTTACAGTAATATGCTCATAATCATGCCAAGCATTCCAAAAGATCCACCACCATGCCATTCCAGCCCATATTTCTGACAGTACTACCCATTTTGTTTCATGTACAGGAGCTGTACGATAGGCAAAACTAGAACAATATTAGATTGCTCTTTTGAGACAACAAATTCACAATAAATTTTCAAATGAAATAAATTATATATATTCATAACATATGAATTAAATTATATATATTCATTGCATATGAATTAAATTATATATATTCATTGCATATGAATTAAATAATATTGTTATATATATATTTACTTACATATTTGTATGCACATATATGAGAATTATTTATAATTTTTTTTATATTTTTGAACGTATTTTATAAATATTAAAAATTCTTATTAAATATAAACCTAACCTCTTTTCAAGTAAACGTTATATAATATACATACAGACTTACCATGTACGGATCTGTTGTAAATTTATTGCAGTCTGTTTCCTTCCACTTGATTCACATACGCTTTTCAAAATTGTTGTGCAACGTGACAACAACATTTCTTAACAAAAACTTTCTCAATATTATTTTAATTAATGAGTTTGAACTCCCTTTGTGAACGAAACGAACTCTGTCGGAGATACAAAGAAACTGGCATAAAACTGAAGTTGTTTCTATCTTTCTACATACTTCAGAGCTATACTGCCTAAATCCTTTATTTCATAGCAGAGCTGTAAAAATATATTTATATATTTTTTATATAAAAATATATTAATTTTGCAATTTTTCTAAAGTACTTTTATTTTTAGTAGTATAATTATTTGAGTGTACAAAAAACAAGATAGTTAAAAGGAACAAAGTGTAAAAAGAAAAGAAAAAAAGAAAATAATTATAAAAAGAAAATAGATAAAAATGGAAGAAAAGACATAAGAGCAAGAAAAGGAGGAAAGGAGCCATATTAGTAGAACAGTATTCAGTGTTATATACACTGAATAGATACTTACAAATATTTGTAAATGTCATGAAAGACTTTGTTTTATAATATATAATTGTTTAGTAATTATAAATTATATTTAGTTTAATGCAATTAATCACTTTTTATGTATTTGAATATTTTTTATATTATAAGATTGCAGCTCGCGATTTCAACAATATGGTGATGGGAACTTATTTCACTGAATGAGTTTTAATTAGAAATTTTTTGAAATCATTTTTATAATACATTATAATATTATTTAAAATCTAAATTAATTTCTCTCGAAGAAAATTACGAAACGGAATAACTTGTCTGAGGTAACATTGCACTTACAATAGTTTATAATTAAGATTAAATTTTCTAAAACGAAAACAAAATTTAATTATAAATTTATTTTTTAACAGCAATTGAAGTTTAGAAACATAATTGACAACAACAGTTAACTTGAGTTGTCACTTGTATCACTATTGTATAACTTTTACATTACTCTCTAATTTGCTAAGAGATATTTATAATTTTATTTAATTAATAATTTTAATATACAAAATTATTTGACCAAGAGTGTAACAGTAAGTCAAATTATTTTTATTTTAAAATCCTAATAAGAGTAATTTACTTGGCGAGAAAATATTCAGATATTTCAGTCCTTTTCTGTTTTCAATTGTTTCAGATATTACAGTATGTTAATTAAATTATTTTAACAAAAATTTAAAGAACATCGTGCAAGATTATCAATAATATCTGCAAACAAATTTTTTACTTAAGGACTTCGAATAACTTTCACCAAAAATAACATTCACCAAAACGGTACATTTTCGTATGTAACGAACTTGGCTTCGTCTGTCTTTCTTCGTGACTGGCTTTTTATGAGATTAATTTAAGAGAACTTAACATCTGATGAAAGTCGTTCAAACATATCAGCTGCGAGATATTTGCCATTATGGTTGAAACGAGCAGACTTCAAAAAGCGAGGGGTAACCTCGCGAGCTGGCTGATTCTCATTGGTCTATCGGAGGGTTTACGATTTGTGATGAACCATCTGGTTCACGGTAGCAACCCCTGAAGAAACTCACGTCATTGGTCTTCCTATCGTAACTTCTCCCCAACGTGTGCCTTAATAAAAACTTTTATAGTGGCTGCCGACCAATATCTTTTCCCGACAAAATGCAAGCTTTCAAGTAAGTACATGGGATTCGTTCTAGTAATTGTCTAGGTATATATTTTCTAAATGAATTATGAAGATATTACAATGAAAAATAATGATTTTAAAGAATGCGATAAGTTACCAATATTTCTTGCTTATATTGGTATAAATTAAATGTTGATAATTCTTATAACAAATTAATGCAATGTTTGAGAGAACTAACGTTTTTCGAATTATATTAAATATATACTTAGACATTGTATTTATCACAATCTAATGCTCCATATTTCTTAATTTACTTAAAATCATTATTTTTTACTTAAAATCAATATTACAGATAATATTCAATCAGTAGTAGTAGTGATAAATAGTAGATACCTTACTAAACTAGAATTTAGTAAAGACTTAACTAAGAGTTTAACTAAAGATGTAATCGTTTAACTAAAGACTCTTTGTTAAAATAATCGATAAGTGAGATAAGTTAGATTTTCTCAATATAATACACAATAAATAAGATCACAGAATCCCCGCAAATTAAATTTTCTTCGTCGTAGAATAAAATTTCATATTAAGATCAAAGTCGAATTGTTACACGTTCATGCATATATTACATTTCGTGATATTGCATCCTGATTGCCGATTTATAATTTTACTATCGCAATGATAGACCAGTGTTTACAGGTCTTTTCGAGAGACTGGAATTTATTGATGATTCGTTGGAAGGACTCGCGGTACATTTTACGATACCACTTGGAGGATTTTTATCTGGCCACCCGGCAGCTTTTATCATTTGAAAAACGCACCGTTTGCTGTTTTTCCTTTATCGTCCAATAAATTCAGTTGTATTGCAAATTTCTGGCTACGCGAAAAGTCATTCTTCCGTTATCGGACACACTCCAAGTAGAGGTAACGATATTCTGACAATTCATTTCTCGGATAGCCTGTTTAGTAAAGAAAAAAGTGTAGGTAGATTTTCATTGTATTGATTATTTCTTTATTTGCAGAACAGCGTTGAGAATGATTAAATGACTTTATCGATAATGAAACAAAGTTCAAATTTTCTAACGAAAGAAACATTTTCTCTGTAGAGAGAAATTTACATGTCTTATAAAAGATGATCTAGAAGATTGTCTAATGAATACAAAAACATTAAATTACGTAAAATGCTTTAAATTAAAGTAAGTACTTTACATATAATTGTAACTTTTTATTTTAATAGAAACTAATACTCCGTGAAAATAGTTGATATTTATGAGTAAAAAGGAAAACAAAGATAGTTCAATTTCATTTATTTCATGTATGAAAAATAAAATTATTCCACTGATAAGAGAGAAGGCTTGTATACTGAAAAATTCATACAAAAATAAATTTCTTTTTCATTTCAAAAAAGTTTAAAAATTATATCAAATAATGTATAGCGCTGTGCATTTAAATCAGAATATTTCTTTTGCTGATGAATTTTCAAATCTTTAATTTGTTTTTTACTTTTTTATGGTGTTATCTACATTTTAATATCATCTTTTCATTACTCACATCATTGAATTGCAGATAAATTAATAAATAGACGTGGTCTGTGTTTTAATGGCTGACGTAAAGGAAGAAGCATTTTGCGTTACATCAGTCGGCCACGTTATCTCGAGCACACCCTTCGTGATAGTTTCACCCTCTTTTCGTACCGCCCCTTCTATTCCCAGTGTAAGCGTTTCCCGAGGGTTATATCAAAAGCTAGAGGGTGTTTCCATGGATACACGTACAGCCATGTTGGTTCAGGAGCATGAGAGAGGAAGGTCTGTGAAAAATTCGATAATTCCAGACTGCTTCGAAATGGCGATGTGCGTTCTTTGAGGAATTTTTAAATAAATATAATTATTTCATTTCGTGTTTTGATTTAAACAATAATTTATCGAGAAATTTACACAAAGTTATACTTATATTTTTCTTTTAATTAACTTTAAAGTACTATATTAAAACTTCAGTTATTATAAAAGATCTCACAGATCTCTAATATTTATTGTATAATTCAATAAATATCGAATATTTCAATAAACATTCGATAAATGTTCTTGCTTTATATATTAATGATAAAGAGTTTCAAGTGTAATTGAACAATAGAAAATATATTGAAAAATATAAAATAATGTAGGAAGAAAAGTAAAAATTGGAAGCTGTCTATAGTATAATTAAGAACGTTTCAAATGTAGACCTTATATGCAACTATTTTTCACTTCATTCTTCAAACAGATTCTTGTGCATATCTTGATTCAATCTTTCTTAATCACTGTAAAAACATCACTTGTTGTTTGTTTTAAACTGAAAAAATTAAATTATTACAGAGAAGATTTTATTAATTCACACACGATAAATACGAAAAGAAGATGCGAATATATTTGATGTTACACAACATGCATCTAACTCAACCACCGAATCGAAACAAACTGGTACCGAGGAGAATCGAAGACGAAAACGAACCCTGAAAAAAGGTAAAAAAGATAATAAAACGGGGCCGAGGCAAAGCCGCAACAAAAATTTTAAAATATAACATAGAGATGCATGTCTTTGAGGTACAGGTATCACGACGTGGGAATTTTTCGACGAAAGGATTTAGATGAATGGACCGTCAGAATTATGTTTTTATTGCACCTATAGAATGGTTATTGTGAAAACTTTCGAAGAGGAGATGCAGCTGGAGCAGAGTACAGTTAAAGTATATCAAAATATCCGAAAGAATCTAATATAAAATAGGAAGAAGTTCAAGAAATTTGTAATTCTTTTAACTATAAAGAAAATAGGGTAATTATATGAAACGTGAGAATTTTTATTGATTATGTTTATGATTGTAACAAGTTAGTATTGAACTTATATATTTACAATTGAAATTTAAATTAAATATTACATTAAAGTCAAATTATTAAAAATCACATTTTTAATATAAATACATACGTAAATAATATGTATAAATTTCATTTGTGTGTACCTAAATAAGTAGATATACTTATTTAAGTGGCACCTCTATCTACTTAAATAATATATTCTATGAAATACTACTCTTTACTTTATTCCAGTAATAACTATGATTATTAAGTGATTACTAAATTAATACTTGTTCGAGTGAGGTGTTTCATTTTTTACAGTTAGGTAGAATGAAAATCAAGGAAAATGTGAGCACGAAAGCATGAGGAAGATGTTGGATGGGAGTAGTTTATAACGCTCTTCTTTACACGCTAATATCTTCTGTTTCCTTGGAAACGATCGCAGAATTCGCTCCTCCAGCAGTAACGTCCGCCAATATGTCTCCCTTAAAAGCGTCAGGACAGCGACCGTTGCCTCTGTATGCTACTGAAGAAGTAACAGCTGCTGAATTGTCTGCCAATCCATTCGGAGTACTGGTAAAAATAATGGTCACTGTTTTTTTGAGACATTAATCGTGTATTTAATCGTAAAATTGTTCATCAAATCTCTTGAAATAAATCTTGAAATAGGTTTATGAACTATCTTATTCCAATTTTCTCCGCGATAGTTATGTTCTAATATTACGTAAAGCGTTTTATTTTAACTAAATATTTCATTATAAAATTCTTGTTTCATATTTTATTACTAGTTTCGCATTTTTTTTATTATTTTCTGAATATATTAGAAATGACGTAAAGACGAAATTGTTTTGTGTGCACAAGATATATATTTTGAAGACAAAATAATAGTGAGTCTTTGGTAATTTTTTAAAAGTTTGTCATATTTATCTTTGGATGAAACAAACCTCTTCGTACATTTCTTTAAGAAACAATAATATTTGATTTTTGAAAGAAGAATATTTGAATTTTAAGCGTAATTAGAATTTCAATATAATATATAGAATTTATATAGAATTTCAAGTATAAAAAATAATATTGTAATATTTATTTACTAAAATTTCATACATATAGGTATAATATATTTGCTATAGGTTTAAAGCATATAGAAAAATTTCTGCTATTAGGTAGATATACTTTTTTCACACATTGATGGTGACTGTAATCAACTTTGATGTTTTCAAAATGCTTTCATTCGTTTAAGAATATGTTTGTCTAGCCAATTATCAATCATCATAAATTTAGTAGGATTACACTGTATTCAATAAACACTCAAGAAGCTCATAAATTAACATCAATGGAGATTTCTATCGTGATATATTTTATTCTGTTATGTATAAATTTTCTTCGTACCATTGTTTCGTGCTTGATCTTTGATGAAAAATAAGAATATTTTTGAAATAAACAAATATTTTTTTTTAACGGCATGATATTTCATAAAATCTTCGTAGTTTTGTACTTTGGAATTTATTTAATTCAGTAAAATTAATAAAATTTTGTCTTTTTAGAAAACAAAGCATATTTGTGGTTTTAGAAAACAAAGAAATGATCTTAAAATATTTTTCTTGCAAATGATCTTAAAAATATTTTTCTTGCAAAAGATGCAGTGAATTTTGTTTAAATTGCAATATAAATAATTGCAGTCGAGAGAAAACTAAGGAAGTTACAACTTTGTCGACTGTGCTGAAAGAAGTTAAAAAACTTGTGTTCTAATACACTTGAATGGACTGAATATTTTTGGTTCGTAAAATTTTATGAATAGCAATAAATAGCAAACTGTATATAGCTTTTCCTGAGGCCATACAATCTGTTCTATGAATTTAATACTTAATGTAATTTTGTGGCCAAAAAATATTTGTCAAGAATTTAACTTTTTATCTATACTTGACAGTTTCAGTATTTTGTATAATATTTGCACAGATAAATGCTTTATATTTCTGTATACTATTAAAAGAGTGAACTTCGTATATTTTAATATAAAAGATTGTTTGTATCACGCAAAAATAAAGAATAAATCTGACGAAAAAATCTGAAAAGTTTTTATAGATAAATCTAAAAATTTATAAAATAAATGCACTTGTTTGTAACATAATATACAAGATTATTGTAAAGAAGATTTCTAACTTTTTTCAATAACTATATTTTAGATATTATACATTTATATATTAAATCCATATCATATTTTATTTGTGAAAATTTTTGTAATTATAGAAAATATTTGTTACAGATCTGTATTATTGATTGCTTACACCACAAGAAAGGAAGTTCCAAGGATTGTTACAAGAGGGCAGATATACATGGCAAATCTGTTCCCTACATTACCGTCATGTAAAGGAAGCAGAAACCCAGGACGAGGTATGTATGTACATACATAAATAGACCTTACCAGAGACACAGACGAGGTATATGGTTCGTTTGTAACATACAATGTATTTCTTTATTTCCTACGATTTTGAGATCCTAGACCTTCTTTATCATTTTCGTGTCACATTCTGTCGTACTGATTTAGGCAAGTTTATCTTTGAACAAAACAAACTCAAGATTGTTAAAGTGGAGATTTTACTTTTTAAAACAAAATCAAGTTAGTTGTTTTACATTTTTTTCACAAAATTATAACAGTTTAAAGTATTGACAATTTTTCATCTAATGTATGAATATTTTCGTTCTTTTTTAAGAATTGCTCATATATGTTGTGTATTTAATTTAGACCAGAGTTTTTTATTCTAGGTTAACATTTCGTGCGAAAAGGGTTTAAATTAGTTGAAGATTACAGCGCCACTACACGGTGAAGTAAACAATACACTTCCTCCGATTCTCGAACATAAATCGATATTTCTCATGATCGATTTCTAATGGCGGAATGAAGCACCTCATCTGTAAAGAAGAAAGTGTTATTCAGAAAAAACACCCAGAAAAGTGTCATCCAGAAGTTCTGAGGTAAAAATTTAAATCAATAGTTGTTAGATTTGTGTTTGTATTGTGAATTTTTAAAATAAAACGTGGCAAATTTTTGGCTTCAACTCAAGCTAAGATTTAATCAAATAATTATTACATGTAATTTTTAAGAATTAAAGAAATAATATCATATAAACATTTAAACAGAACATATTATGCTGAGCCTTATTTATAATTTTATACCAAAATTTAATTTCAATTCTAACAGTACAAATATTGTGACCTTGTAATATGACTAATTATATATATATAAATTAGTTCAAGATTACAGCGCCACTACACGGTGAAATAGGCAATACACGATTTTTAGGCGGGAGAGCAGATCTTTAATGGCGGAATGAAGTACCTCATTTGTAAAGAAGTAAGTGTCATCGAGGAAAATCATCCAGAAAGAAGAGTTCGGAAATTTTCAGGTAAAAATTATCAGGATAAATAGTTATTGGATTTGTGTTTATGTTGTGCATTTTTAAGATAAAATCTGCAGTTTTGGCTTTAGCTCAAGGTGAGATTTAACCAAATAATTGTTACATATAATTTTCAACAATCAAGGAAATAATAGTATATAAACATTTAAACAGAACATACTATGCTAAAAGTTATTTATAATTCAATACCAAAATTTAATTTCAATTCTAACAGTACAAATATTATGACCTAATTTGAGAATTAATGGTAGAGAATTAGTGTTGCGAAACAAGATGTGGTTTTTTGCCCGGGTTCGTAATGTAGATAATTGTACAGTAGCCCTTCTGGTTATTGTATTGAGTAGGACATGCTTGTTTTTTAGTAGCCTTTCTGGCTATTGTACCGCGATTTCCTTTTCAGTAGTCCTTCTGATTACTATGTTAGGTTTTCTTTTTCAGCACCCCTTACTGCCCCATTTGTTACTGAAAATATTGCTAAAAATATATATTTTTTTACTAGCTGTAACTTTGTTATGACTTTTAGAATGTACAATGTTTTTATAAATTTAATATATGAAAGTGATTTCATGTGTTATATATATAAAATAAAATTTGAAATTCGAAATAAAATTTAAAATTTGAAATTCTTTTCACAAAATAATTAAATTGATAGTACTTTGTTGAGTACTAGTTCATTTTGAACTATTGAATATGAATCAGTATCCAATTTATTCCTATTGGAGTCAATAACAATAATTGTTTTTATCATTTTCTCTTCTTTTCTCTATTCTAAATATTTTAACAATAACATACAATTGTATAAATATTTGAATTTGATATACATAAATCAAAGTTTATTCATGAATGGTATTTATTTCTAACAAAAATCTTTATGGAATAACTAAGGGAACAAAACTATTTTCAGGAAAATGATGTTCCATTCAATTGCAAGTAATAATTTTATTTTACAGATTTTATTAATTGTTTTAAGTTTTTTAAGTTTGTTTTAGGTACAGATGTTGGAATCGACAGAAGATTTTTCATCAAAATGGCAAATCATCAAAAGAAGATTTCATGTAACATTCACTTCATTCCTTTTGAATTATGGTGTATATGAATTATATGCATATGAATCAAATGAGTAAAAATCACTTTTTGTAGAGACATTAGACTAAGTGAGGCTAAATTAGACTTAATTAAGCTACAGATAATATTATTTGATATATGATTACTAATTGCATTGTTATATAGCTGAATAATTATATAACTGATACAATTATTAATTATATGACAAGTAATACGAGCTGATTGGCTGCGATCTCGGTTAATGAAAATGATTTATAATAGATAGTTTTGACGTATGGGTAGTTGATCTGTATGCGTATGGAAAATATTTTTCATACAAAAATATTTTAGGAAGTCTAGGATTAATTATTTCTTCTTCAATGATTGTGTCTGTAAATGAGAGAGTTGTTCTTTCTTCTTCTCTGTAATTTCTCTCATATTACGTCCAACTTTTGAAAACATTTTGAGCTTTAGAATTTTAATTTACTATATGAAAAAAAAACCATCGTAATACCGAAAAATATGGATAGAACTCTTTCTAATATTTATAATATTTATAATAGTAGAATGATTTCTGATTCCAGTTACTGGCTTCACATTCCGGTATTAAAAATTTGACAACATTGCAACGGATTTAAAAAATCTTGTTTCTGGTGCATTCACCAATTGATCAACTTCGATCGTTTTATTTGATGTAGTTTCCCAACTCTGGCGTAGAGTGCGCTAAAAAACCAGAAATTTCTTTACTATGTCGGTATTTCAGAACATAGGACATGAAATCTCAGAAGATGCTTGGTTTATTCATGTACCTCGCATGTGAAGGAAAATATCTGCTAAATGAGGTGTACCTCATTTGAGATACTTATGGTAGTGTTATAAAATTTTTCAGTACCTTTTCGAAATATTTACGAGTTATAATGATTTTAAATAATTAGGAATCAGTGGTCATAGTCGAAATGTAATCTAAATCTATTTAGGTATTTATTATTCTTATCGTATACCAGATATATTATCGTAACTCATACATATTATTGAATATCCATAAAATTTATGAGATTATATTTTTTCTTGGTGACCTAATCTTCATTCTGATTATAATATTCGTATTTTAATGTTGAAAGATACTTAACGAATCAGTTCACAGCAAGTTATCGGATAGAATAGAAGAGAATACGCAGATTATAACACGTCTCATAGTACAAAGTATATTTCACGCACCGTTGTATATTCCGAGTCACGAAATAGTCGTATTGTTTGTTTTTCTTCGTTCGACGAATTTCACGAGTGTGGTTTTCACTCTAAGACGGCGCGACGTATGGAAAAAAAGGCAGCAAGACTAACGACGAAGGTTGACCGAAAGGTACGAGCGACGGAGGTTTTAAAGCTGCACCGCGTATTT
Source organism: Frieseomelitta varia (assembly GCF_011392965.1). Taxonomy (NCBI): domain Eukaryota; kingdom Metazoa; phylum Arthropoda; class Insecta; order Hymenoptera; family Apidae; genus Frieseomelitta; species Frieseomelitta varia. The sequence continues at coordinate 471,236 of NW_025110152.1, forward strand.
GTTTGCTAGCCGTGTTAATTCGTCGAACAAATAACCGGCGACGGCCCTCGAACCACGAACGATTCGAAGCCGTTGCAAATGATCAGTTCCTCGCGGGCAATACGTGTAACTGCATTGTGTTTCACCGTTCCGTCGCATCGTTTCGTTTGAATAAAGGCGATTCGACGCTGCTTTATACTAAGTGCAGTGATGTCTCAAGCGAATGTTTCATGTCGAGTACGCTGGTTATTTTCGATGAATTATCGAGGTAGTCTTTCGCTAACCTTTGCCTTTTTGCACTTATCTATTAACCTTTTGCTTTCTACTACGTCGAGTTACACTCGTGGTGTGCAGATAATGTAAAATAGATAAACTGTATTTTTACGAAAGTTCAATTTCCATTTTATTTTTAATTTGCTAATTAATGTGCTGAAGACACATCGTGTAAATGAGATACGGAAGTGGGTATAATATAGGAATACAGGTATAATATAATATAAGGTACAACGAAAAAAAGCCATAAAGCAAGGGATTGATATTCCTTTTTTGTTTCCTTGTTGTTCGTTGCGAATGTAATATCCGCTGGCATCTATAATCTTATCCACAATCTCTAACGAATTGAAGGATTTGCGTCAAACCAGTTCAGTATAAAAATAAGTTTCATATTTTTTCATACGTGCAAAAGTTCATTACTACGAATTAAAATGTTTGCATCAGTAAGAAAGTAAAGTTGGATCGTATAAAAATCATGTTTATTAAAAGGGAAAGAAACGTTACATTGCAAATACAGAAAAGACTGTAAGTTACATGTTCGAGCGTGCGGAATTTCTTTATTACGGAATATTGGTCGACTATGAATTGATGATTGTGAGATGATTTGTTTTCGATTTTCAGATGGTTCGTTTAAAGTATTGGAAATACTTCGATATTTTTAAGGGAAAAAGACCAAGTTTTTCGTAAATATCACAACGTCTCTCAAAAAAAAAGTTTGTTCCGCAAAGAAAACGCGCGCCGCGTGGTTACCAGAATTATGCGAGTCCGTAAATACGATGGAATACGGCTAGAACCGTGGAGAAGAACAAGGAAACAAGTCAATACGTGAGGAATTTTACGATGTCTCGTAGCCGAGCCGGGAACCAACGAAGAAAACTGCCACGCAGCAATAGGGGAACCACGTAAGCACGCTGTTTTTATAATACACGTTAAATAACTTTACGAGGTCCCAAGTATCGTGGCAAATTGATTTCGTAACGACAATCGCGGAATTAATGTACAACACAACGTAAAAGTATCATGATGGCAATTAAGCGAAGCACTTGCTTAACCACTCGCGGCGGGTTCGTCGGTTAGTCCTGCTCCAGAGCGCTCAATGAATGATACGCAAACAGTATTCGATCATTTCAATTCCGTCACGACATTCCACTTGCTATGGCGTCGATATTCGCTTCGTTCGACTTCCTCGAAGACTCGGAGTCACCTCTTCCTGTAAGTTTTACATTAATTGCTTCATGAATTCGACGTTTCGAATATTTGATATAAGTTGCTTTTTCTTTTTTCTCCGAACAAAATTTATGAGGTAAAGTTATGAGATAAAATTTTAATATAAAGTATTTTTATACATCGTCTGTATCATTAGAATTGTGTGAGTAATGTCAGTCCATTTTTTATAATTTCCATGTCGCTTGATGGTTAAAAAGAAGATTTTTGACAATTGATGATAAATTCATTAAAACTAAATAGTACTAGTTCAGTTCGGTATATTAATGTATATTGATTAATAAGTTTGTTGAATTTTTAAATTGCGCTCTCATAAAAATCAGGAGAACTTATAATATTCTTTTAATTTGTATGCTTCAAACATCCGTAGATATTCATTGAGCATAGTTTTGTAATATTTACAATAAAACATCTTATCTTGTAGTATCTATATACGATTATATTAGCTTACTTACTAAAAGATTTTAAAACCGAAATAAATATACACATTTAACAGCGTTAAAGTTATTTGATCTTTTTTTATACGGGAATAGTGAAACATGGTGACGAAAGTGAATCAGAACGATGTTCTTGTCTAACAGAGGAATTTTGCACGCGCGTGCGCTTGTGTATACAACTATTAAGTGCTTACATTTATGCTTCTCATAATTGTCTTCGTTAAATGAAGAGAGTGACTGAGGAATTAGCTTGCCGGTAGTAACCCGACTATTTATTAACATGTGAAACGAGACTCCATAGGACTCGCGAACCAACCAATGTCTGACAGACGAGTTGAACACCTTCTTTGTTCTGTTTTCTTCGGATTTTGTTTGTTCAGGTCATCGCATCGTGGTGAGTGACAATACCGTTCCTTCTCCTCATTATATATAGGAAGTCTCTTTGTTACACAAAGGAAGAAAAATTATCATCATGAGTCTGTTAGATAATTTCTTATTAGAGATAATTTCATTTGTGAAAGAAGACATAGATGCTTCATAACGTTCTTATTAGTTTACTTAGAAAGGGGTTCAGGATGACAGAAATGTTTTCTTTCGCGACAGATCGCGTTAGTTTCTCAGTTTCTCTTCTGCTTCGGATTTCCTTCAGTTTTTTTTCTTTCCTATGAAAGATCTCTTTTCGCCGTTCTTTCATTTTATCCCACTCGAGAAACATCCTGCTTCGGTAACGTTTGTTATTTCGTCAAGGAAAAAACTGACCTGCTGGCCTACATTCCATTCTGTTTTCACTTCCTGCTAGTATAGAAGGATTTTATGAGTTGGAAAAAAAAAGGATCCTTCAACTGTTCAAAACGTCACTTCGTGCTTTTTAGTTTGATACACACATCAAGATAACAAAATGGATTTAATCTTTTGACTTCACATTTACTCCAACTATTCTGAAAAAAGTATAAGATGGAGGAAGTATAAAGAAGAATTAAATTAAAGAGGAAGTATAAACTAAGACTTAAATCACGAATCCAACGATGAAAAAATTAAACGATGAAACTATATACAGAGAAACAACGATGAAAAAATTAAACGATGAAACTATATACAGAGAAACAAGATGCATTCAAAATCTTGTATAAAAAAATGTATAAAAAAATATCTAACTATGTATAAAAAAATGTATAAAAAAATATCTAACTATGTATATGTATATGTATGTATAAAACGAGGAGAGTACTAAGAGAAAACTAAGAATTAAGCAACGATTCTATGCAGTCAAAAAATTTCTTTCATCTCGTCGGTAGAAGAGGCACGACGTTGTCCGCCGGTGAAACATTGACATTCCACGAACGTGGAATGCACGGATAAAGCGTTGAACCTCGCTCAATCCGCAGAAGAAGAAGCGCAAGGCGCGAGGATAGGGGGTTTAAAAAGAGGTAGATTTACTATCAGACAGATTTCATTCCTCGAGGGTTTAGGCTTTCCAAGCAATCCTATTACCAGAGTCAAATGTGATTTAGGATCTTGGCCTTACGCCGCTCACCATGAAACACCATGGGCGTTTCGTATCTCCTCGGGACAGATACCAACCGCGGTGCACTGGAGTTGCTCCAACCAGCCGCCACTATGGGCGTTTTCAGGACCGTAGAAGGGATTAAATTTTCAAAGCGTTCGCCGATTTCATCGTCGGTTCCATTCCAGCTGCGGACGGTATGGAGAACCGGAGCTTTTGAGAAAATGGCGACGCAATGGTTTCCAACATGGAAACCAGTGAAATATGATTTTCGGTTCCTATTTACGAGGGAGATATTATTTATGATTCTGCCTCGTGTCTTAGCTCTAAGGGTCACGTTTCTTGGAGTTAAGCAAGGAACCACGTTGATTTAGATCATTGCTGATTCATAAAAGTCACCAAGTCACCAGGAATCACGGAACTTTTTAATTTCCAATAATTACAATAAAAGAAAGAACACGAATGCCATCTTATTGATAAGATTAATTGTTTCTGGTAAAGATAACAAGATACCAAGATACCAAGTTATCAAAAATCGCTGAATATTTTATTCTTCGATGATCATAATAAAAACGGAGAACGCACAACGTTAAATATCATTGATGAAATGAAACTGATGGAGACTCACCGTGTTTAAAAATGTCTAATAATCGTAATAAGAAACAGAATACTAAGTTTCTCTAATTTACATTACCTGAATGTAATATAAATTGAGGCAAAGTAATTGTCCCCAGTAACCTGGAATGGAAAATGAACGTAGATATGTATATATGTATACACATATACATATATATGTATATCGAAGCGTGGAATCATTCTCGTTACGGCCCTGCTCGCTTCATCTCGTTTCAAGACATGAGACAACTCGATTGCACGAGAATCATCGTGCGTTAGGTACGAGCCTCGCTTATCCGTATTCGCCATACCCGTTATTATGTAGACAATAATGGTCCCCGCATAAATATTCACGCTGGCGATGCCCATAAATGCTACCGCTGTATCATGTTGCTCGTATACCACGATGTAACGACGGCGTGCGTCGACGATCTTCGAAGTGATGTTGCGTGCATCGCATGGACCAGAGATCATGGATCCATCGTTGATCATCAGGATCATCAATCACATCCTCGGGAATAGTATCCGTGCTTGTTGTCGTGTTCTTTATATTATTAATCAAAGACGTACATATCGAAAACTTTTTATATGCAATTTATTAACAATTCTCAGTTACGTACGATCTTACATTTCAATTGAAATTCCTAAATGATAGGGTGAAAAAATGTTCAACGATCGAATAAAGGGTACAATACGTTTCTAATTTCGGATCTTCGTTTCTGTGTCAAGTTACATGCAAATGCTTTCGGAGAAAAAAATTTATTGAACATAGCAGAGAGAGAATCTGGCTGAAATTTATGGGGGATCATTTCGCAGAAATTGTTCACCAACTCCGCGGGTATCTCCCACAAACGATTGGCCAAGATTCCGCAGCCAGTTTTCGCATTTTATCCGATCTTCCACAGGGAATAATCCCTAGACTGATTGTGGAAGCTGGCCCTCGAGCTGGCTCGCCACAGGAACACAGGGAACCGGGATCCACTTACACAATTATCTACTCGCGGGATCTCCTTGACGACCAGTCGCTCATCGTTTTACTGCTCGCTGCTCTCTCACCTCCTTTTTTTTTCAAGTTCGTTTTTGAACTGGCATTTTAACGTCCCGTCCATCTTACTTCTTTGCGCGTGCTTTTTTTCTCCTTTTTCTACCGTTCCCTCTTCTATCACGCTTTTTCCTTAACTTTCTTTGCGTCCGGTATCTAAAAATGCTTACGTATCCTTTATTTCGTTCGGAACGTTCGTATCTGAAGTCGTAACTTTTCCACCCATATTCTAACAATAAGTTCATCTTTTTTTTTATGTTTTAAACTTCGTTCAGAGTCAAAGACTCGAATTTTGAATTTGAACGACTTCGAGAAAGAATGTAACAAGATATTTTGAATCAAATAAATAACAAGTTCACATTGTTCAAAATGTTTCAAATAATACAATTAACCTTTTGCATTCCTATGTCATGCTGCAGATGACAATACAAATTTGTTATAGAACTCGTATGTCATGCTAGAGCTGACAACACTAATTTAGTCTAAAACACGTACGTTACGTTGTAGATGGTAACATTAAATAACTGTGTGGCATTCGGGATCCCACTCAGCAATAGTTTGCCAAGTTTTATTAGTTTATCAGTACAGTTTGTGGTTACGAGCTGTGTACGAAATTTTTTTCTCTTTACTTTAATTCATTTCCTTAAAAATAAATACAAGTTTACAACACCCAATAACATAGAAAATAAATCGAGTGCAAAGGGTTAATCTGAACGTGGCTTTATTAGAATATTCTAAATAGCGACGAAGACATATTTAAATTAGAAACTTATTATCAATAATATTAACAATTGCTTTCGCTAACATGGGAATTTTGAAGGGATATCAAATTGTATAAATTGCAATTCAAAGTTTTCATTCTCCTCCACTCATAAGTTGGCCATTACCTTCGATTTTCACAATTTCAAGATAAAACAGCGGGGCAAGAAAGTTCAAAGCAAAAATTCAATTATGCAGTTCGGTCTGTCGTCTAGTGGGTCATTTTTCAATCTGGTATTTTGAAGTCGTAGATAAGAGGCTTTAAAGATCTTATTCCGTTTAGGGACACCGCGTTCCGTTCTAGTAGAACGAGCATTAAAACCAAGTGACACACCCGACAAAAGCGATTCGTGGTTCTCGATGGGAAACTGGTTTCGAATTATTTGTAATGGCGACTGGAACCAAGTAGAGAGAGAGAGAGAGAGAGAGAGAGAGAGAGAGAGAGAGAGAGAGAGAGAGAGAGAGAGAGAGAGAGAGAGAGTGGGATTTCAACTTTTTCACTATTCTTTTGTCCCTCTCATCCCATGGGAGTGGCGAACTATTTTACCGGTAAAAGCCACTTTGTCGACCACGTTCCTCTCTCCCTGCTCTTTCATTTTTTTCTTTTAAACTTCAAAAGTGGCGGCGGGAAGACACACATGGCCTTCGTGGGTCCTTTTCTCAGGAACGATTTACTTTGAAATATTTATACGTTTTTATGATCGAATATGTCACGGATACTCGAGTTCCTCCGAATGCTCAAACACATTGGCATTCCCTCTTTTGTTTCGGTGAAAAAGAATATTTGATTTGAGAAATAATCATTCATGATATAAGGTTCTCGAAATCGTGATACCCTAAAAACAAAAAGAAGACAAACATTATTTCATTTAAGGCTGAGTTCGAAAATTTGCCAAGTACATATATACAAATGGTATAATATAAAATTTATATAAAAATATCATGTCGCATTATCATCGAATCACTGTAGGATATTTCTTTTTTTTTATTACTTAGCAATGAGTGCAAGAGAGATCAGTTAAATACGAAAAGAAACTTAGCGCTTATGCTTACATCGCGAGATCTTTTGATCTGTTTCTCAAAATCTTGACTCTGCTTCTCAGCTTCTCAGAATGTGAAAGGATAAAAAAGTTAGACAAAAAAAAGTTTCCCAACGTTGAGCTGCTATTGACAAGCCGTATTCGAAAGCGAGTGAAACTATCTCGACCGCCGAGAAAATTTCAAACAACTGACAAAAAGAAACGAGGAAACGCTTCGAGCGTTTCAACCTTTGATACTACAAAGCAAGAAAAAAAAAAAAAAAAAAAAGGGAAGCTTTTCACTGACCGACCAGAACGTAATCCCTACCAATAAACTAATTAAGGTCATCGGAAACCTTTCGACTACCTACTTTACTGCTGAATACGGATGTCTTGTAATATTTCCGGGTTAGCCTAAAAAATCGCATCCTTTGTGTTTGTACAAATATCTCTTCAGAAGCTACCGAAAATTGGTTGTCCATTTTAGATATACAGACTGACTGTATAGATGTAATAAAATATATAGTCGCATTTAAAGTTCAAAATTTTTTATCATTAATTCACATAGTTTTTTTTCGAGAATGTAAATTTTTGCGACTCTCATAAAAAATGCTTTCGGCAAAGATAGAAAACGATTTTTTCTCAGTATGTTAAATATGACTGAATAAAGTCTCGTTCGTAAGATTCCTTTTGGGGCGAAATTAACTTTTTCGTTCATTTATTTGAGAAACAAGAAGATTATAATTACCTATAACTTTAATCCTCAAATCAAATTCAAATTTCAATGTAAGCAAAGACATCACGTCACGAATAATATATTTATTTATTAAAAGAATCGTCAAGTTTCTCTTAAGATCCTGCTTTCAATTTTTGTGCAGCAGTGTATATTATCCCCAATATAGAATATAGAACGGAAGAACGACAGAGAATGTAGCAAAAAAATAGAAACTCGAGTGAAAACGAGGTGAAATCGGGGACCGGTGGCTTCGACGACGGGTTGATTATTTCGTTGGGTGAGAAAGGGTAGCCAGTCGTTTGCACGCAGCGCGGAGTAGCGAATCGCCGGTCTGACACGAAAATCGGCGAAACTCGTATATCGGTTGTGTGAAAATAATCGGTTGTGTGTCGGGCGTCAAACGTCATCGTCATCGTCGTCAGAATGATGGGCAGCAACGACTAAGTGAGACATCAACGAGAAATGATAGTCGTCCTGGGAAACGTAGCTAGGTGTGGACGTACGTGGAAGATCCAGAAGAGTGGTGCGTTTAAAAGGATTTACGACGACAACAAAAATAATCGTTTAACAGGAAGAGAGGGAGAAAGAGAGGCGTCCAGTGCTGGATGACCGGTCGAACGGTCACCGAGTGTCTATTGCCCATCAAATGGCCAGTTGAACGAGCACGCTTCGGTCGGATCGACTTCCGTGAAACAATACTCGGATTGTCATTACGTTAGTGATTTAAAGGGTTGTTCGCCGTGTTCGTTATTCAGAGATCTTTGGACGTCCCAATTTTTTTATTCGATGGATGTTAGGATGAAACATTAAGGTTTATTAGACGTTGCTTATGGGTTTTTCTTAAAATAAAAGTGTCGATAAGGAAAGTTTCGTAGGTTTACACGTAGATGATACAGCATTTTCCGCAGTCTTCTTCTTGAACGAATGTGATATGTTAAGATACTAGGATAGGCCTTAGTAAACTTTTGTGTCCATAGATTTATATATTCACAGTTTTATTTATCTGCAGTTCATTCATTCACAAAATTATTTATCGGAGGGAATTTCAAGGTAAATTTTGAAAAAAATACGTGTATGTTAAAATTACAATTTTCTTTTATATTTTAATTTTAATTTTGTTGTCTTCAAAGTTCTCCTCTTTTCTCGAAAATCATTTGGATCGTTGTTTCTTCCTGTTGAATAAAACATTCCATTTTTTTCTATACGTTTCATCCCCGGTAGAACGATAAAAATCGATCGCGAGCAAACAGTCGAACGGCACAGGGCGAACGTAACTGCGATGGTAAAATATTCCGGAACGCGGACGAGCAATCATGATCGTCGTTTCCTCGATTTTGCGATCTCCGTATTCGACACGGAAGAATCACCCACGATGGAATGCAACGACAAGACGTAAGCATCAACGACGAGGTATCCAAGGGGTTGAATTGCCGCAACATTTCCTGAAGTACTGTCCACGATTCTCTCTTGGCAATCTTCGTTTTAACAGTCGGGGCCACGTAGCCTCGAGATAGCACTCTAAAAGGGCTGTTCCATATCGGAAAGTTGCGTTCTCGCGGTGTAAAAGAATATATTGTTACGCTTGATTTGATGCGATTTAAAAGTCATTTAACGCGGTCATTCGTGGATTCTTACCACGATTTTTAACACGTCAACACGTCACATTCCGCGGAACCTACAAAATCTAGAAATTTGTCGTCTCACGATGTTTGAAATATTACCTTATAAACACTAACAACGTTTCGGAAGTTTCATTCCTGTTTAAGATTGACATGGATAATTGCATTATAAACTAACGTATAATGTTTTTAAGAAGACGCGTTACCTTTGTTGTTCAAGATTAGTTTGATCAATGTTAGGTTTCTGACAAATGTAACAATTTACTTTTAGAACCAATTTGAGATTAAAGTTTCTTCTTTTGTAGAATTACAGAATTTTGTGAAATTATAGAAAGCTACTAAATTAAAGACGTAGTCGATGAAAAATTATTAAATCCTTAAAGGTTCTTTTAAATATCATAATATTATTAATAACTACAATGTTAAAAAGTAAAAGTCTCATAACGTATATTAATTAGGAGAGATTACAAACGAACTTTGTAGTTTTTAACGGGTTAAAGTAGCATGTTTCTTACAGTGTAAAAAAGAATTGGTAAAACAGTTACTTATCTATTTCAACGATGTTACATTTTATTTCGCAAAGATTCGATCAAAAGTATGGAATATAGGACAGATATAGCTGATTCCCGTGGTGCAATCTTTCCATCAGTTTTAATACACAACGATATTAATAAACTGCCTAAACGGGAAATATCGCATAGCCAACAGACCAAAATTTACGAGAGGAAATAGAAGTTATGAAGCAATCCTTATTAAAACGTACGTGGTTCTAGTTTGCGTGTGCGTTCCTAATCCTCTGTTCGTGAGTTAGCTTTTCCTCTTCCAGTCTCGCCTTCTTTTACTGCCTCCAGTCGTTGCCGCCCTTGATAATACAAATCCCACCCCTGCGATGGGATTGTTAGGGCAAACCTTTCATCTCTTATTTCGAGACAACTGAAACTTAGTCTTAACTAGAACCGAACTCCTCTTTGGAGGAATGCACGATGATTTCTTTCAAAATAAAATATTTTATTAAATTTTAATTTTAATGGAGTTTATAAAAAATTTTCAATTTTATAGAAACTTATAGAATATAATCGTTATATCACTTTTTATAATCGTTATATCACTAGCGTTCATCGTGAAATTTCTACAGTTTAGGAAATTATTTTCGCTTGAATTTCTCATTCCCTTTTGAATAGGCAGCTCAACGTCATTTATTTTTATCAATGTACCTTCGCTTCATTACGAAGTTAATTTCGACGATCTTTGTAATAAATATTAATTAAAGATTCCCTCGTTCGCGAGGGAAGAATCCGAGGTACAATCTTTCCCTTGAATTGGAAAGCGGATATCGCTGGATACATCTGCCGGGCCTAATTGGTGTGTCAGTCATCCCCTATCGTGACGGCAAAGTGTCCAAAGAGGGACGAAAAAGGAACGTGGCCAGAGTTATAACTATAAAACCGAGCGTCAAGCATAATAAACCCGACTCGTTAATGGTATCGCTAATAGAATCATTCCGTTCGTTCCGTATGAAATAGGTCCTCGAGTAGGGAGCGTCGTCTTCGCCTTATCTTCCGCTTCGTTCCTCCTTCGTTTTCTTGATAAGATGAGAGCTACTTCGCTACGGAATTTCGCCGACAAATACGAGTTTTCGAATACTTCTTTTGGCTCTTTCTCTTTTCTTTACTTACGCTAGAGAGACTTGGAAAGATTTGGAAATACACAAGTACGTTCACGTTCTAAATAAACTGTTGTTCTACTTGATAGCGATGTATAGACTTTTATGGATTTTGAGAGAGCACGAAGCCAGGGAAATAAATAACAACTAGTACATAGCGCCTGTAATCTGTTACCAAGGCAACCGATCATCGAGTTATTTGAGCAAGAAATAAGAAAAATAAAAGGGAAACGTAAAGCAATATCGGCAGCGCAACCACGAAACCGGCGGTAACCGAAGAGGATAGATACTCTTAAGGTGCAAAGGGAGTACAAAGGATGGAAGGAGCACAAAGAAGGAAAGTTGCAACTTGCGGCCATTCGCTGTCGGTGGTTAAGTGTTATTATAAGTGTGGTGATCTGTACGAACGACCGCGATGTGGCCCCTTTCTCGGGAGAGGAACGCGTAGACGGCCTCTCTCTGCTCGTATACTCGGCAATGATTTTACGTTTACGCTCTGGCTATCTACACTGGCAACATTCTGAAAACGCTGATGGCAGGAGGAAGTCGAAAAGGGAGGTTCAAAGAACGAAGGAGAGAAAGACAGATTTGGACATGAGCTGCTTGCGGCGAAATAGGGAGCGAAGAAGAAAAAAGAAGAAGAAGAAGAAACGGATGTGGGATGGGGATGAAAGAGAAAACCGGGAAGGAGAAGAAGTGGTGGCGGGTGCGAGCTGGAAGACAGAAGAAGGCTTTATTTTACTTTAATGGCGCCGTAAGCTGGGCAACGCGAGCCAAGTCTTCGTTTCGTCCGAAACTACGTTCGTCATTCAGACTCCTCGGTTTGACATGACTACACCTCGGATTCCGTCTCATCCCTTATTCATGAGAGATTCTTCTTATCGTTTCTCGCCGCTCTTGCGCTACTTTTCCTTTATTCGGAGGCAAACCTCACGGGGATTGGATTCGAGATTACTCTAGTTGCGCAGATTATTGCGCCTTTTATTACCGAGATTAGAGGAGAATCGTGATGCATGTCTTGATGGATACTTGCATTGCGTCTCGCAGTTTCCTTTTGTGGCTGTTAAGTTGTTTTTTGGGTGTGTGTAAAAATTAATTTGTTTGTGTGGAGGTGGGCTAGAGAGCAAATCAAATTTTTAACTCACACAAATAATACTGATATAACTTGGAATAAATGGATGATAGTTCAGATAATGTTGGAAATTTATATGACTGTGAAATTTTCTTGCAGTAGATAAATAAACTTATCAGAAGTCAATTCTTCTGAGAAATTGAACATTAATCCATTCAGAACCAACATTAACGCAACATTTTATTTGCAATTTATATCGCTAATCAATTAACGTGTCAATTTATATTATCAAATTTCTTTAAGTGTTAGATCTATGAAAGAAAATTTGAAGAATTCGCTTAATACTTTCTCATCATTTGTCTTTTAATCTAGACTCTACAATTTCCTAAAATCTAAAGAAATTGTTACGTGACTCTTAAGGATCTAATTACATTTCTATGTAAAAGTGAAATTTACTAAAGAATGGAACTAATTAATTTTGATGTTTGATCTGCAAGATTTATTCAAACGTTTTTGACAAGTTATCAATTGATGACCAACTCCATTCAATAGAAAAAAATCATTTGAAGAAATATCTGTGTTTTTCGTTAGCCTGCATGTCGGAGTCTTGATACGATCGTTACGTCGTTTATCGTTTTATTTAGTACATGTAAACGTTCCGCCGTGTTCGAGCGAGCTCTTTGTCCTCACATTGGCGCTCAGCGGAGGCGAGTATACGAGATTTTCAATTAATGTTACTTTATGGGACGGGTCGAGCTGAACCGTGTCTTCCTCGATTTTTGTCGCATTCGTTTTCTACCGGGTCGCGTCGTTGGAGGGAATAAGGAAATATAGCCAACTCGTGGAGATAACTAAGATGACCATGAATAAGGCTGACTGACACGAGGCTATCCGAGGGCGGACTCGATCCACGTCGTTCGTGAGCAGAAACAAAAATGATTCTGAAAGCTACGCCAACGAGAGACCATTGGGGGATAAGAAGAAATACAACAGTGCTGTTAAAAGAACATCGTACTGTATAGCACGTCTCACGGAGCGATAAACGTAATTTTCACCAGGATCCACACATGAAAGATTAAATTGATTACCGAGCTCAGGTTCGCTGTAACGATCGCATCGTTTTTTGACTGTCGCGTGTTAATTGGTGGTTCTTCGAGCTTTTCGCTAATTTCTTTTTGCCTTCACATTTGGCAAGATGAAGTTGTTTGAACCTCGTTTTTAATACTTCTTTCTATAATACGATATTTTATTTCTTTTTTTTTACTCTTTACTTATTACTGACACGCAGATATTTTGTAATTCGTATGTTTGAAGATGTACTTCATTGTTCATTATTTTATTCGGAAAATCACTCCGAAAATTCGAAGATAATAGTGAATCAAGAGAGATTTGGAATTCAATATTCGTTGAGATAAAATAATATTTCATGAATTATTAGCTATTTCGTCCAACGGACGAGCTGTTTATATAGTGAGTTCTCCGCAGATCAGGATTATGCAACGACGTTGATTATTTTTCCAGTTTCCCGGGCGTCGCATACCAATATCAGCCGCCGATTCGGCTCGGAGCACTTTGAGTTTCAGTAAGCGGTAGTTTATGAGATCTTAAACAAGCTATGAAAAAGGTATACCGCGAAGACGGCTCGGCCGTGGAATATAGTCCCGCGTTTGTGATAAACCATACGTTATTATCATGCGAATTACCACAGTTCCTTTGATTATGATCACGAAGAAATCAATTCCGTAGTTTTTGCTAATAATAACATCTAGCGATATCACTTTTTTTTTTAGTATCACCTTTCACAGTCTGTTGTGAACGTCATTTTTCTTTCGACGGTATTTATCGCGCTAAAAGATGAATGATTTCTTCACAACGTGTAGACAAATATTACAAGAGTAACTACATTACGCACACAACAACACCCAATGCAGAAATAATTAACAGCAACTGCTTAAGTCGTTACGTAATTACGTCGTTGATTCTCACTACTGTTTTAATAATGTCTGGTAAAATGAAGAATTTCGATATTTCAATATTTTGGAAATTTTAAAAAACGATAGAGACGGATATTTGGTAATAATAAATAGAATTTACCTTGTCCGAATCTCCACGATGTATTACCAAAACAGAAACTTTTAATTCTTGATAATTGGTGAATCATCATCGAATATTAAGATAAAAATAGAAGTTTAGACAAAGCTGGCTGTACTAGACAGACAATATAATATTCATTCATAACGTTACTGAATATTAAAACCATTTCCCCGAGAAAAACAAATAGAAAATGGAATATTATAGCGCTTTTTGCCCGTAGTCTTCGTATGCAATTGTTCATTAACAGAAAGAATCACCGTGATCCGTCCATTGTTTCACCCACATGAGAGTTGGTAAGTCCAAGCACGCTGGGTAGCTCGGCTGTACCATCGAGTATCCCTCTGGTAGGGGTTGACGTGTCGTTATTTATGCTTCGCGTCTCTCAATCCAGCCTCCGACGACAGGCACAACGGCATAAATTCCCCCGGTTCTCTTACTCTCTCTCTTTCTCCTCGCCATCATTGGCTGTTGTTCCGCTGGTTCTCCGTGTTTCTGGCCTCCGATACACAACCTCGCGGACTCTCACCCCTTAGTTCTCCTCCCTCTGGCTGGTTTCCCCATGGTCGTATCCGGCCATGCTGGTGTTAAACAGAGACACAGCGAAGGCGCGAGTGAAACAGAGAGAGGCGAACAGCAGGGAAGCGAACGCAAAATCGACCCAACTTCAGCCAACCTCCGCTCCCGACCACAACGACCTCGTGGAACTGCAACGCCCTGGTGCTGGTTCACCCTGAACGTTTCTTCGCGAGCCTCGTCTCTATCTACCTGCCGGGAATTTATAGCGAGCGTCACACGAGTCACGATGTCGATCTGCGCAATATTAATAAATCGAAATCGGTCGAGGGTGGCAGCATGTGCATTCACGGTAGAGGGGAATATTCCGCGGTAGTTGAGGTGAAATTTTCGTTTAACTGCTCGCTCGAGCGTTCCTCTTTATATTGGGTGTGAATGATATTCGAGTTTGTACCGACCAGGACGATAAAAAGATTTACACGTCGATTTATGGCGGCAAGTCCGCGGGCCTGGAATTATCGTCGCTCATTAACCCATTAATGCCGCCATTTCGTGTTGGAGAGTATACAGGAAAAGAAAAAGAAATATTCGTCCAGAGTAACGTTTTTCTTTCGTTGTCTTCTCCACATTTTTACTCTAAATGGTCTGATCCTCGAGTGTTAACTTTGATTCAACTCTGCTATGGTCTTCGAGTCTTTTTTTTTTTTTTGGTCCCATGATGAAATTCTTATTCTCTTTAACGTCATACATTTCGCAAAGATCATGTATCAAAGTTATTAAGAATATGCTTGTTTCTGTCACCATAGCAGTTAGCTCTGTATCGGAAGCATCGTTTGATAAAAATTTCCCAGAGAGAATATTCAAACGAAAGCTGTTATTTCTTCTTCTGTCTTGGTTCTGTTATCTCTTCTTCTGGAAGCTGTCATTTCTTCAATTCAATTCTTCACGGGAAAGATGAAACCGAATGGGGTGTCGGCATCTCACCCTCGTGACCTTTCCCTTCGACGTTATCTCGCTGTCTTGTTTCTATAGTTCGCTAATTAAACGGGCGTAGTAAATACCGGGTTGATGAACGGTCTGACAAGATTCAATACGGAAATTGCTCGAATTCCCATCGTTGATAGGAACGGCACGGTTCGACGAAGAAAAGAGAAATCGAAATGGCGAATACGATGGCTCTATGAACTCGCTGGGAAATAGTAAAAACAAGGATACGATGCCAATTGCGAACGAGATAACTCTTTTATGCTTCCTCGAGATTTTAGTTGCGGTGAAGTTTTTACTTTGACCGAGTTGAAGTTTTTACGTTTCGTGACCGCGACGTGCTGAATTTTCCTCTGCGACGGTAGAATCGAATTTCACTTATTTTCGATCGCTCAACTGATCTTGCTAAATACTTCGTCTGAAATAACAAGGAAATTAACTCCTGAACGATCGTGCTCGATTTTCGTGCATTGTAATATTTTGAACTGTTTACTTTAACCATTGCATTCAACTCCTTATAACCAGACTTTTATATAGGGGAAAAAGTAACTTTAATTTGGGAAGAATATCTTATGTTTGAATATTTTCAAGTTACGATGCTGATACTCAAAACGGAAGAGTTTTTGTTACATTCCTAATTTTATTTCAACAAACATATTTCCTACACTATTAAAAATATCCTCGGAATATCTGACAAAGGTTAAATCATTGTGAGAAAGGGATGTTGTATTGCAGGAGGATAATATATGGTAGGATAAAGTACGCGGTTACGTCGGAAAAGAGGGTCGATGACCGCGAAATTGAAAAAGTTTACAAACTGAAACACCAAGAGTGTGAGCATCGGCAGGAGGCGATCATCGAGCTCTGTAATTTACGTTCATAAAATCCCAGGAAAGTTTGAGCGAAGCCTGTCAAAGCGAATACCATTGGTCGGTCGTGAATTTATTTTCATTTAGTTACAAGAAAATTGCACGCCACGTCTGTACCTTGCGTATCCCTTTTCGTGCGCTTGAAACGTGTCTATCGATACCTGCTTCAGCGTTGCAAAAATCTCCCTCTCTCTTTCTCTCTTTGTTCGAAACATTTATTATCGAAGAAACTTAAAAAAAATCCTTTAAATATCAAGAAATTGTCTTCTTCAAAAAATTCTCTGAATTCTCTCTTGTCCAGGTTGCTAAAATTCGAACTAGTTTTCAGAGGCATTTGTTTAATCGAATCGAAGCGTGGAGGAGAAAGAGGCACGAAGCGAAACGCGATATCGGAGGGTTGATATTCGAAACGGGCCTGCATGACGCACACAACGCACACAGGATCACGATGGAGCGACGGTGGTGGAAATAGAGGCAGGATGGCATCGCCGCGAGAGGGGTGACAGAGGAGGTTTAGGGCGGACGTCCATCAAGTGACGAGGTGGGCGAGAAATGGGGGACGGAATGAATTTGCGCCGTGACAGCCGCGCAAGGGTGCAACGACGCCGACGCAGGGTCCACGGAAACCCGGAACCGCGGCCGGGATGCTCGTAGCCCATTTTCACTCGATTCGAGAGATGAAGACACTTTTACTTACGCTCCATCACTTGTTCCGAACCTATCGCCGCCTGTCCTCGGTAATATCATAAATACTGATTACTTGCCATAAGTTCTCGTGTCGTTGTGTCCCGTTGTTCGGAAGGATCGTTCACGCTTCGAATTCATCCGGCGAAATCCCGCGATCGTCGTATTCTGCTGTTTGAAGGGTAAGTGTCCGAATATATTCGTTGTTGAGTGTTTGTCCTCATATCTGTGATATTTGGTAACTTGAAAGGTTTTTGAGCCAAAAGTTTGAATAGGTATTTGTATTTTGTATACTTGGTGTAATATAGTTCATTAATTTAGTAGTTATTTTAACTACTAAAAAGAAAGATGTTTCCTGTATACAATGTGCTAAAATATTCTAGACGAGGAAATCACTTTTCACATCAAAAGAATACTTCTACTTATATTGGGAGATATATGCATATGTGATTTATATTTTATAAACATGTACTCAGACTTTTGGTAGTGTAAATGAATGAACGCGAATGATAATTTATATAAACGGAATTTTCCTGCATTAATATTGTACTGCACTGATATTTTACTTAATTATAATTACTTAAATTATAATTTAAAAAATTGTTACACACTGCAATAAATTATAAATTAGTGTGTAATAAGCAATGCAAAGCATTTGACGATGCAGAACAATTGAAGTAAAGTTTCAGTTCACGATTACATACAGAGGAAAAGATATTTCTTTACAGACCGTGGAATTTTTTAAAACATAGCTGCAGCTAACCGTCGGCATCCGTTATAGTAGTCATTGAAGTAGTGTCGAATACTTTACAGAATTAAAATTAAGATCGCAAGAATATAATCCTTTGGACTGGTTGATCTCAATTCAACGTTTGGAATTCTCAGGCTTATTATTTTTATTTTTCACCCTATGGAGGTGAGTCAGTCTGACGACGTGTCACGAGTATGTTCTCATTCAATCGAAATTTATATCACAGTAAAGGGAAATTTATTTGCTGCTAAATTTGCATTAAACGTTTATGCGATGTTTTTAACAAAGATTGCTTCAATCAATTTTTTTTTTACAAGCAGCCGCCAGCTGTTTTAAAATATAGTTTTTAGGAGAGTCGTAACTTCATTGTTTTTTATGAATATTTAGTATACTCTGATCGACACCTTTACTTATCTAGTAAATTAGATTTATTTATCTGTGAGAGATTAATGCCATTTAAGACGTTGAATGGACTGTAAAGTTTAAAATGCTTATAAAATAAGTAGATGCTCGAATATCCTCGATATTCAGCATCGTTTTCTGGTACCAAATGCTTCGTAACCACAGGTTAACGGGTCAAATATCGTAACTCGATTTAACTACATGCATCCATAATGCTGAGTTTCGCACGTAAAGTAAGTCTACTAAACGTTGTTACCTCTACGAATGTGTTTCTAAACTACTATGGAAATGTAGCTGTTAAATAGTCGTGTTTCTATTATACCAATGCAATTGAATAGATATCTCGAGTTGAACATTGAATCTGAATGTCTATATTTATTTATAATAATAGATTATAAATAATATTTAATATCCATTTCCTTGGTGAAACGATTGATGTCGGAGTAAATTGTACAATAATACAACCGTAAGACAATGCGTTTCCAATGATATCATTGTCCCTTCAAAGAAATATTTCACAGTTTCACAAGCTTAAAATAAAATCTCGAAAAATTCGGATTATCTCTTCGTTCGTTGAGTAACAGTAACATTTTCATTGTAAATATATAAGCTACAGTTGTTGGCACGTTTTTCCTCAAAAAGTGAGTCGTTTCGGTGAGGATTCCTGACCCGATTTCACTTTTCGTTTTCGACCACAATTTTTTCAGCCAGTTTTTCTACAAAGGCGGAAGCGCTAGTACGATGAAAGGCTTGTCGAAATTTCCTCAAGGCCGTTCTTATTCTCTTGTCTTGAATCTTGGTTTTCTTCGAGAATGTTCGTTTCCGGCAACAATCCAACCGCAATTCTTTTCTCTAGGTAGCTAGAAATCCGTTCGGTTTTGCCACCGGTTCAGGAACAGTGTAATGTAATGTCTCGAGGGTACGAGCTATTCAGAGAAACCCTGAGACAACATAAAACATCCAAAGGCCACAGTGATTACGCATCTTCATAAATTAAGAAAGTAGCAAAGTAGTGATGTTACAAACTAGTTTTCTAGTAAAATTTAAACCTGAAACTGGATTAACAGAGACATCTTTTCTAAAAAGCTTAGTCGATGAATTTAGCTTTGAATTGTCAACTCTAATGATAGTAAATATTTCCAAAAGACGAAGTAAATGTCAGAGACACTAAACATTTGTTACTGTATTTTCCAATACACCAAATCGATTGTTAAAGTATTTCGAACAACATAACGCAAAAGCAACGTAACGTTGAAAAATACTTCGTAACATGACACAATATGTGAACAAAGATGTGTGGCACGTGCTCATTATGGCAGGCATTCGGCGTCAGGTGAGCGACAACTTTGAATAGCAGGTGCGAGAGATTGGAGCGCTACAAAGGCCATGTGTTTTTCATTCGACGTAAATAGGCTCGCGTGTGACGGCAATAATGAAGTTGCGCGGTTATGTTAATTGAGAAGTTAAATAGAAATAGGCGCATAAGCGCGTTCCTTCGCGAGTTTCGTTACTATCTCCGTCGGCACGGTTAATGTTCCTTCGGTTACACGCGATAAGTTACGCTCGCCAAATGATAGTCAACCGCTTTAAATCAACCCGTTTATATTTCATATACCACGATCGGCACCCAGAGCTTTCGTTCGTGATGTTCTTAACTCTTGCAGAGCAATATCAAAAAAAAAAAAATTGAAATATGGAAAACCTAGTTTCTCCGAGTGCTAATATGATAATTTTTCAAAAATTCTGTCACATGTTTCGATTATATGTCTGTTAGAGTAGATATCTATAGTTCTAAATCGTTTGCTGAATTTCAATCTCTACAATGGTCTTTGGAAGAATATAACGAGAACCATCACAAATTTTGTACTTCAATAAAGCATATTTCAGTTTTATCGTTGTTAAAAAAAGGTAACATGACAGATTACAAACTATTTCATGAATGATAATAAAAATATTGAATGTTTAGGTCAAGGATGATTAAGAATAGTTATATCGCCGCCAGTATGTAGGTAAATATATCTAGTTTAGTTCGGTAATAGTTGAAGTACCTATGCAAATATCTATATAAAATATTGAAGCCTGACGATTAATATCATGTAGACGCGATGCTTGATATGAAGTAGATAAATATTTGATAATTTATAGACATCTAGATATATGTTAAAGAATATATATCGAGTTACATTAGATGCTCGTTCTGCAAGATATAATTGCAAAGATTTTGCAGCACAGATCGTGATCGCGCGTTCGAACATGATGGCAGTGCGTCTAGAAAAGATCTCTTGTCGTTGCCCCGACACGAAATATTTGACGTGGTGTTTAATAGATCGTAAAGATCGTTTAAGTATCACGATAAATATAACAACTCTTGCTGTTTGTTTCACGCTTGACCGTCCCGGTGCGCGATGTCGAGTGATCTAGCTAACTGATGAATCAGGTCATCGTTTTCGTAAAAAGTGTGTCTACGCTGCGATTAATCGTTTCTTACTTCTAAGTGAAATCTTATCTGTCGCGAGATAATTTAAGACAGGCTTACATACATCGATAGAAATCCCCTCATCTATTCCATCATCTTGCTATTTATTAACTACTTTCGGTAACTCTCGAATCATAACTCTCTCTGTAGCTATTAAAGCTTTTTCCATTAGTTATTGGAAAAAGTTTCTCGCGATTCAGCAGAAATTTCAATATTTTCTGTGAGATATGACTCCAATTAGGACAAACTCTTTCTCAACGAAACACAATTTAATAATTGGTAAAATAATTTTCCGATTAAGCATAAATTCGAATATTTTCTTCCAACTTCTATGAAATATAATTCGAATTCACGTGAAAATGTGGTGAATTTCGTTCTTCGAAGTCGTTTACTGCCCACTTGGAAACGCACAACGATGGCTAGTTATAAATTACAATATACAGGCGAGGTTGTGCACGCATATTTCGCGTTTCGTGCACGCATGCTTGCTTTTGGCGAGCAACATAAAGGGGAAAGAGGGAATGCAAGTTGGATCCGAGGCTTTGGCTGGCTCAGAGAGATCGATTCGGTATACGAAGTAACCTTCGCGGCCTTCTTTCTTGCATCACCATTTCCCCTTCTCTTTCCTCGAATATCCCTTTTTCTTCTTCTTTTTTGTCCTCTGGGCGATCAACAACGTGGCATTTGCTTTTTCTCTGTTTTTTTTCTTCTTTTTTGACCGCTCCAATGTTTTTCTTCAACAGATTGGAGCTTTTTCGGAAGAATTTTAACGATCGACGATGTACTGGAATGTTTATTTATTCTTTCCAAACGTGCCGTGGTAACGTGTAAACTTTTATTTTGGACATAATCGTTGGAGAAGTTTATGTATGGTTGTGAATTTAACAGGATTTTGACTTGTTATTTTATTAGAAGTCAATAGAGCCAGTAAAAATTTAGATTTTGTGATGCGTATAATGGCAGAATTAAGAGTTTCAAATAAAATAGAGTGTTGGTGAAAGTTATTGAAGTAGTTGTAATCGATATTACTGTTTCTAAAAAGGTAGATATACCTACCTAAATATTTCGAATGTTGCACTTGCAATCATAGATTCAGCTTCTTACTGTTATGTATTTTTAGATCAAAATGGACCAGTAGGTCAAAGACTGTAAAAGAAAATAAAGTCGAACACTCTAAATATCCAACGATTACGTACTATTCGAGGAGTCATAATATCTAATTGCGGTAGATTTATAAAAAGATTTCGGTACGTAAGAGCGATGCGTGTAAGTGTATGACTCTTTCATACTTCGTATGCTCAACTGGATACGTAGGCGCGACCCGTGACATGAGACGCAACTCTCGCTCGTATTTTATTTCAAATGTCAAACCCCCTTGCGAGCTCGAACTCTGCGTGAGAGCATTCATTCTGCTTGTACGTTGAGAAAGGAAAAAGCGGCACTGGTATCGGCGATGACGTGAATAATAAAACCAGTGGAATGGAGAATCAAGACATTCCTCCTAATACGATTAATTTAACATTAAAAATAATACGCGATGAGAAAACGTGCATCCGAAAATAGTTTGCCGCATTTCTGCGCCGATCAACTTTAATCGTAAAATGCTCAAAGATTTATTAAGAAGGATTTATTTGTTAGGAAGAGTTTCAAGTTTTAGATGTTTTAGATAGCATGGAAGTAGAAATAGAATTATGGATTTCTTTTTTATTCGTTAACCGAGGACATAAATATCCACCCTGGACGAAAGTCGATTCTAGAGAAACCACACCCTGTGGGTTAGACATTTGCGTCGCATTCGGTTGGGGTTGGGTCGACGCTGTAAGTCCAACCTCGACGTAGCTGGGAAACAGGTTTAACTTTTTTAAAATTAGTCGAGCGTGGAAAAAGTCGCTATCCCAATTATAAGCGTTCCTGAAGAGGGTCCATGGGATCTAGAATTTTAATGGATGCTTAAGGGACGTCCATGTTAAAAATATATGTAACAGAGTATTAATGTCTTTATTTAACGTTAGCATGTAAATATTCCTACTTTTTTCTCTCCTTGAAATTCCAACATTCTAACAATCTTTAAATAAATTTTTTTTTGATCATTTACTTTTCTACATAATAGAATCGATTGTTAAGATTATCTACCAGGAGTGTTAAGACTACTTAGTCTTTTTAATTATAGAATCTTCTAAAAATCAATACTCGATACATTTATTAACCTTCAATTTCATTCTTAAGATGAGCAACGAAAATCAATATTCTTCAATCTTCTTTCCGTACACCCGCTATACAAGTCGAACAGTGATCGGAGATATCGTTGGTGGGGTGGATTCCGGCTGATCCAAGAAACCGAATAGCAGTGATGGAGAGAAACGTAACGCAAATGGTGGGGATTGGTATTCGAAGTTGTTCATCGGTTGTTCGGTCGTAGAGGTGGGGAGACTCGTTCCTACAGGATATCGCGTACAAATATGGAATGGAGGGGAAAGTTTGGTATGGTGGGGCGTAGAATCTGCGCGACTGAACAACTGGTTCAGTGCGCGGTACGTCCCATCCAGAAACCATGAGTACCGTTTCATCAACGTGGTCCATTGTTATGCGTTCGAAAAGTAACAGCGGAGTACATTGTTGGCGACACGCAGTCGCGCACCTCTTCCTTTTGTGATTCACGTTTTCGTAGACGAAATTCACGCGTGCCAACACCTCTGACAAATTTCTATTTCTCCCGCGTCGATCCGCCGACGATAGTTTGAAAACACTCACGGCTCTGACACCGCGACTTCGATACTCCTCTTTCTCCTCCTTTTCTCATCTTTCTTTCTCTTCCTCTCTTTGCCACGTTATTTTTTTTTTTTTTTTTTTTTTTTGTTCTGTCACGTCTTTGATTATCGGCCATATGCCCTTGTCGACGAAAACCAAGTGTCCGATAATCTTCGTTCGTTCTTTCGAGTGACGGCAAGTGATAACGGTATGGAGAACGTAGTTGGACGATAACAGGACATTTAAGACAGTTCACCGTGTAATGTAGGTTTACGAAGCAGATAACGCGCAGGTTTGGTCTCTTCGTCGATTGGTTTTTTTTTTTCTTTTCTTTTCGGGGAATGGTCGGGACAGAAGTGTGAGTGAGAAACACATTGTTTGCAGTGATACGTCGGTCTCGCTGCGACCTCCTTGGGATATTGACGTTCGACTGTTTGTCACGTGGTTCGATGGTTCGTCCAGCAACTCAAGGCTGAGGTAATCATTCCAAAATAGTAACTCTGTCTTTAAAATATGAAACGTACATTTAAACACTTTGTATGCCTTTGTATGCTTGAAATTAACCAAATCTTCGCAGAATAGACTCACCTACGTACAGACTAGAATTTTTCTTGTAAGTTCACTGTACAGATAGGTATAAACATTCTTACGTAGATAGTGATTTTCTCTCACGCTTATTCCGCGGTAAGAGCAAACGGATAGCGATGTTGTTTCACACTCGAGGTGTCAATGTGGAAACAATAAGTTGCCGTGCAAGACCGCCGCGAAGAACTGGTCAGACTGGTGACAAATGTCTAGAGGACGATCTCGCCAGGTTGCTGCTCCGCGTGTACGTGCCACGTGTCTCTCTTTCATCGCATGTAATCGTATTATTAACGGATTCACTGTTGATAATTTCGACGAAGGTGCGAATTCTAACGCCAACACCGCCGGATGTGACCGCGTGCGGCTAGCAAGTAAGAAAATTGACCGATCCCAGGCATCGCGCGTCGCTGCACCTCTGCGTTAGACTTTCTCATCGGAGTGTTTGTTCTAACAATTAGGCAACAGATCCGGAGATAGGATAGAGTCACTGTGTAAACCGCCGTCGTCGAATCTCTACACATAACGGAACGTGCTTTTTCCTCGATTGTCATAACATCTCTCATCCGTCGAAAAGCGCCAACTTTTCGATGATTTTTCGCGATATCAAGTCGATTTCTCGATTTCTTTCAGTCGTTTTATTGTGGAAGAAACATTTTCTTTATTATTTAGTTTACTTATCCTTCATTTGTTTATTGTATCCTTCATTTCTCGATATTTCCAAGAATAGAGTTAACGAGTTAGCGTTGTTTCCGCGACTTCTAATTTTCCATTTGAAATATTTTTTATCGGGTATTTTTTAGTGCTATTGGCAACGGACAGTCGCGCTACCTATTCCAATAAAGCGAAAATGATCGTTAACTACGGAGTAAATTAGGTGTACGACGGTATAACGTTGATGAATACGAGCACGCAACACTATCGGGTTGTATAATTATGTCTCATATAGTAGGTAATACCTACAACTACCAGTGATGAAACGAAACACGTTCTCAAGTTTCGTAAAGTGTATCTTGCATTTAGATGTTACTTTCATTGTGGAAACTCGAGCAAAGTTAAACTTCTGTTTTTCCAATTGTACTTTCATTTTTTTTTTTTTTTATAGGTAATTCTTAATCTTCCACAAGTTCTTCTAATCATCGAAATAATTTCACTGATATTTTATTTTCAAGTTCAAAGTTCTAATTTAGTAATTAAACTGTGGTATAAATATTTAAAGAACGAACCGAATCTCTATTCATGTTCCATTTCTTTAAATCTGTCTACAAAAATATAAATTGTTTTAACTTTCGTTGAATTTCAAATATAGATCTGTTATTCTATTAATAATGTTCCGAAATATAATATAATCTAATGCAGAAGTTATGAATCATAACGCTTTGGTTCAACGATGTCAATTGAAATGCATTGTGTAAATAGACTGCCAATCATCGATGAATTCTATCATTGATTTATAACCAAGCAGTCTACTCGGCCTTCGATAACAGTTAATCGATGTAAACTGAAAAATGTTATCTCTTAAATTTGAATTATCATATCATAATTATCATATTGATAATTTCACATGACGACAAGCTCTTTCTCTCTACATATCTCAAAAAAGCATTATTTACTTACCTTAATTTTTCTCTTCTTTTCTCGAGCGTCGATAGATTTGACCGATCGCTTGCACAATCCAAGTGGATGTGTTTCGTGACGGAAATTATCTTCGATCGTTCCGCACCAGACTGTCTGGTGCGTCAGCTTTGCTTCATTTCTACGACTAGACGTCTGAAGATAATTTGTTTCTTTCTCGAGCACTAGTGCATTTTAAAATGCCTGAATTATATTTTAAAGTTTGTTAATTGGGAATATTGACGGTGATATCGAGAATCATTAAAATTAGGAATAGGAATTTTTTAACGCAAGATTTTGAGATAATTTTTCTGAGGTTTTGATTGGACGATATTTGATTGCGAGTAGATATACTTATTTTGGCACAGGAAGAACATTGTTAATCTTTTAAAGAGGCTATGAAAATGATGATTCTTTCATTTCCGTCCTGTCCAAATAGTCTAAACTATCTTTTGACATTGGACCTCTTAATTATTGTAGGAAACCGGCATTCTTTCTCATAACAGACCTACCACTGGGACCAGAGTGTATCTAATTAAGCTTTCAGTTAAATGGTTAAACGAAACTGAACTTGATGTCCATTTCACACTATACAAGGTCGAATATTTTTATCTATTTATTTTACAATTCCCTGCTTTTAGATAGATAACTTAAAAAAATTGGTTTGTTTCGTGGACCATATCCTGTTCCTTTTATTTATTTTATTACATACTTGTGTGTGACATAAAAGACACAACATATACTCGTCATACGTAATAAAATAAGTGGAAAAAAAAAGATAATCTTTCCAAGTTGAATGATAATGAATTGCTTATATTTGCTTTCAATTTCTTAATTTAAAAAATCCGCATCAATAACGCGACTAGGACCGGTTCACGCGAACCTTCTACTTATCAGAGAGAAAACAAATAAGTCTAATTTAAATGTGTTCCTAGCTCATTAACGGGATTGAAACCTACTCTGTAGGAACGGTTTATACGACGGTGTAACAAAGATATCAAAACGATTTGTTTATTTGCACATTTTTCCGACATTAAGTGGTAAAATGATTTGTGTACGCAAGCGGCGCACGCGACCGCGCGTTACGCCGGCTGGTTTGGTAATATATTTGTAGCTTCAATCTCCTATAGGGTCATTCGTGAGGATTTAAAGTCAATAATCTCGTTACAACTCACTACCGTTCACTTTTAAGAGAACAGTATACATAACTTGGTGGTAAGAGACACGATAAACCTTAAGTGTCGGTTTGCACGGTAATTCCTTCGTCCGTAACCATTATGAATGGTCGTTATCACATTACCTATTGACCTTATGAACAGGTGAACGATGATTCTTGTTTCTCGTCTCGCGAAACTCGAGTATCGCATAAATGAAACTACGTTCCGTTTGGGGATCGTGTCAATTTTTCATTTTTTAAACGATGAATCTCTTTTCTTGATACGATTTTAAACGTAATGTGTGATTTAAGATGCTTTCGTAGCGATATATAACTTGTTCTATTTACTAGTGAGTGAAAGAGTAATAGTGAGTGGAAGAATCATTAATCTTTCATTAGTGATCTTTTATTAGATTATAAATTAAAAATTGGTTTCTGTCATCTCAGATGAACTTGTTGTTTATTCTTAATTATTCTTGTTATACATAGAGTGTATATTTATTGGTTAAATAGTTAATGTTTTCCGGAAACATCATGAGTGAATGAAGTATTGACTGAGCAAATGCAACAGCCGATACTAAAAATTTACGACTGTTTCCTTTGCGTTTAGGATGCACAAATCACTCAGTTTGTGTAAAGATCTTACAATTTTTATGGCAGACAACAAACAGGTATATCTGATTTACCTTACCGAAGTTCACGAGTTTACAGAATGTGAATCTGTGCTTTTTAATGATATACCTAATCGTTTTGTTAATTGCTCGTAAATTATATATGGGGCTACACATAACGTACACAGTGAAATATAGTTTCTGAATGAAACAAGATGTTTCCTTAAACGATAATATAATTACTATGCTAATAATTTTTTACTTTTATTAATAATTTTTTTTCACAGAAATCTATTTTTCAATTACTGCTATAATATCAAGTCAGGATTTATAAAAAATTATATTATCATTCTCAAACGGAAATATTTACTACACTAGTCGATCCGATTTGTTTTCTACAACGAAGAAACGATTGGAAGTACAAGTAGTTGTATTCAAGGCAACGGCCATTTTGAAATCCATGATGGCCGCCCTTATTTTTCGTATGGCAGAGCTTAGATGTATGGAAGTCCTGCCAATAGCTTTCACGATGGTTCCGTTATCCATCCCTCCTTGTGACCTATCATTTCTTCGCTCTCTTACTTTTGCGAAATTCATCTCTCCATCTATTGCGCAGGATAAAAAAAAAAGGCACCCGAAAGGAATTCAATTCTAACTGGTTATTTTGGATTTAATACATTGTTAAATATAAGAATACTGATTGGGTAAAAGTGTCACATAGCAAACTTGTGTAGCACAGTATAACGGTGAATGAGAAAGGGGAGGCTCCTTACTTCCCCACCATTAGAATCTGTCGCGGCGGCCATCATGGATCATCTGCGCGCGCATACGATGTACCGTCCATTCTGTGATGGAAGGATCACGATTAAAACTTTTAGCAGAAAAGTTTATTATTTAAAACTTTTTACTTTTGAGAAAGTCTGTTTCAATAAGTTTGGTGATCAAGAAAATAAATGAAATAATTTACAATAAATTTATTAATAAATTTTGTATTAAATTTGTGGTTATGTAGTTTGTAACGTCGTAATTTCATTAATTTTTACTGTGTTGCATTATATGTAATTAATTAAGTATAGATCATCATCCTTCGTATACAGACTTTAATTTTTTATTTTGTATTATATTATGAAAGCAGTTTCCTCAATTAATTACAGTAGGTAATTTTTTTAATGGATATGCGACATGATCGATATAGTAGGTTACTGAAGTATCAATACTGTGGCATGCAAATATCACAGATAAGATATCTATTGTATAATTCGATATTTCTTTTCATATGATTAATATGTTTCAAAGAATTCAACGTCGTTCTACTTAATTTTTATTTAAACTCGATTGTGCAATAAAAACTTCACTTTTCGTTGATTATATTAGATTATAAACATAAAGAAAATTTATATATTTTGAAAAGAATTTATTTCAGACTGAACTACAATTATTTACGAATTTATATATTTGCATATAATAATGTCATGTATATTCGAAAATTTCAATTTATTGGTTTGTTTATTTAAAATTTCTCTACAGTTGAGAAAGTTCTTGTAATATTTATTAATTGATAATGGTAAAACAGGAAAAATTTTCTTGACTTTCACCAACTTTCCGCCAGTTAAAGATACCGGCGACTATGTTGGAGAAGGTTGGAGCAAATTCCGCTAGGAGTGCTGCGAGAGAACTATATTGATTTTTATAAATCAATATAAGAATGGTTTAGCTTTTTATTTACATATGCATTCTTTTATGCATTAAATTATCTATTATTGTATAATTGTATAGTAAAAGAGATTTTTTTTTTATTTTGGAGGTCATGATTTCACTTTCGCATACCTGTCTTATTATTAGGTCTCTGATGAAAGTAATTTTTACTTATTATTTTTTATTTGCAAATTCCTCAATTATCTAGATATATTTTACACTAACCCTTTAGCCGCGAACAATTTTCATATTATTTTCTACAGAATCACGGATGAAATTTGTCTAGTTTGTATATTTTGAATAAATTTATTACAAGGATAGTAATTGCAATCTAAAAAAAGCTTTAAATATCCGGAGAAGGAGAAATTATCGATGTTCGTAGGAATTAATACAATGAGTAAATCTTTAATACATTATATTAAAAAAAAAACCATAGACATCGCGAATAAAATTGAAAACACCCACTTCACGTAGAACTATAAAAATTATTTTGGCGCAAAATTCGTTTAACCAACATCTGAAGTATTTAATCCCATGATCAAATGCTTTCAAAGCGGTTTTCTTTTTTTTGATAAGGGAATTACGCTCGACGCTTGCATCGCGAAAATTTGCTGACGTTCGCTTCGATTATGAAACATTGTGACCGTGGAAAAGTGAAGGAATTACGACAAGGAATCATCCAGGTGCTCGTTTATTTTTGTGTCGTGACATCTCAAAGTCATTCCGTCGATTACAACGTGACAGGTAGATGATTGGTGTCGGGAACGTAACACGAAATAATTATGTTCCAAATGTGCAATGTCTTTCGAGAATTATAGTATAATTAAAACATTCTGGAACGTCATATACGGATGACATGTCTATGAATCAGCTCAATTTAGTTGTTGGAACTTTCTTCATTTACTTTTTACAATAAATGTTTTTCTGACATTTCATTTTTTGTATATTATAATTTTGTATATTATAGGCATGCGTGCATTGTTACATTTTCAAATCTCACATCAAATGTCTAAACCATAGTCTTATTTTCATTTTTTGAATTATAATTTAGTTTCGAAGACTTTGCGAGTTAAACTATATTGGTTAAAGAACATAAATGCCATTACTTGAATTACTAGATACGTCTACTAATATATTTAATGTTATTAAATTATAATATTAAATATATTCAAACTTCAACTCCGCGTATTTTTCTTATTTTTGAAATTCTTCCTACAAGAAAATTCTTTTAATTTGAATTTGTGTAGATTCTGAAAACAAAGTTTAATTATTTTATATGACTCCGATGGCACCATGTAAGTTTCGAGAATTTAAAATGCATCGCGTCATTTCCCATAACTTTCCACCCTATTTCATGCTACGGCAGTCTGGCTACGTGTTTAACATCAGCATTCACTATGTGCATACTATATAAGAAAGTAAAGAGTAGCGGCCATCGATTTCTGCTTACTTTAGAAACGCATGCGCGGTTATGGCTCTCCTCCATTCGTGATCCTGATATCCTCGTCCTGGCAGCTTCCTTTCCAACTAGACGATCGTTCGCAGAACTTGCACCTGCTTCGGCATAAATTATTTCTGATCGGATATTTCTTTAATAAACGATTTCTATGCACAGTTTATCCCTCGGACGTACATAGGTAGTAAATAATGCACAGTGATTCTTGGGTATTGAAGAAAATCCTTATGTTCAAAGATAAAGATTTTTATGAAACTTTTTATTACTAGATTTCAATTTCTCTTTATCGGTTGATTATTAGTTATAACTTTAGATAATTTAGAATTACGAAATTTGAAGCGTATTGAACTCCTGACTGATTCAAATGTCTAATGCAACAATTTGGTTACCGTAAGTCGGTTCACCAGAAAAATTTAGATTAAAATTTTTTAAAGACATCTTCGCTATTTATTGAGTCAAACTTAATTTTCTGCAGATATTGTATACCATAATTTACCAGTGCAACATCAAAATTTCCGTCCGAAATAGTAGAGAAAACTCGCGAGAGTTGAAAATTTTAGACACTTTATTTAATCTGGGGAACCCGTTCCCAACGACTGGATAACAGTAATACCGCTTCCCTGCTATTCGGTCGTTCCCATTATCTGGCCATCTTTATTCACCCTCATAGCCACGCGGATCTAGTGGTCGAATAGCAGCGAATAGAAGGGGGACCGTTGACTGTCGGGAAGAAGACAAACAGAAGAGAGTCGTAGGTTGAGGAGAATTTTATGAACGTGCACAAATCTCCTCGTCAGGCACTCGCCAGCATCCACGATCTGTATGAGGGGTTGGGAATTGCTGGGCGGGTTTCTCCGTTGTTTCGTGATCAGAAAGGGTGGGACAAGGAGGTTGGACGGTACACAAATGAGGCAGCTTGATTCCAATTATTCAGTAAATTAAATACGAAGAGGGTTTGTCTTTACGGGCATTCCCGCGAGTTCCAGCGTTATTCCACGGAAGGGTAGATTTCACGACGGGGTGGTAGACAGCGATGGAAGAGAGAAGAGGAGGGAAAGAGAAGGTAGAGAGAAAGGGTTAAAATCGTGTCGTATTACAGGATACTCGCTGCGCAAGTTCCCCTATGTTATCTACAGTTAATACCCTCTTTTGGGGATGGATGAATAGAGGAGCCGCGATATTTTCGGTGAAACAACCAGCACGATTCCTTCGATCGCGATTCGCGCTACGTGTAACCTGAACCATGAGGCTTTAAAATTAAATGCTACCCAGTGTACCCATTTCTGGTTCGAAGAGTTTTAAATGGGAGCTTTTTGGAACAGTAAATAAGCTATTGAAACTCGTAGAGCTTTCAACTTACAATAAGTATTTTAATTTTTATGTTTTTATCATACTAACTCTTTTATTAACGGCACAGAAGTCACGCGAATTTTGATGAAAATTTTGGAGGAAGTTCTCGCAGTTGCTTTCTTATTTAGATAATGTTTACTGATACGTGGTACCAATTTTTTGAAACATAGTGGGTTAAAATGTCTTATCTTTTGATCTTAAACAATTAAAATAACTGAAATTCAGAGGTCATAATTTCGGTCATTTGATATCATCACGTTCAGTAATCGAAAATAATCCTACTTTTGTGCATTTTATTGAAATAAAATTTTCCTGCAACTTGAGACTTTTTTTGCCATGAAAACTCGAAGACGTCCATTTATAGAACGCTGGTTGTGAAGTCAATGAAAAATCCAATTATTTGTCACATCCAATCGATATGTTCATTCCTATGTAAACGAGCACCAGTTCGCTGACGTCTCTGTTCGATTATACAGAAGTTTCTTGGATCACTGGTTACCGGCTTTAATTCGTATTTTCTTTGGGGACTGCGCTTCGTCTTTTACGACCACGTATTTCTCCTCCCTATCTTACGGTTAGGGACTAGCCGAGTTTTCCCCTTTCCTCCCTTTTCCCCTTCCCCATCCGTCTGTTTTCTTCGCTCTTTTTCTCCAACCTTCCGCTTCTACGTTTTCTTTTTCTTCTTTTTTTCTCCTCTTCCTTCTTTTTTCCCTCGGTCACGATTCCTCTCCCCCCCTCTCTTCCTCGCTCGTTCTCTTTTTTTTTCTCCGCCGCGTTTCGTTCAATGCTCGCTCCACCTTCTCTCATCCCTGACGCTCTTTTTCGGTTCCACCCAAGTTCTTCTCGTCTTTATACCTTCACCCGTACCGAACGATTCCAAGATCAGGTATCTGGACGAAGGTAAGGTTGGCTGACCGTGCGTGGAAGGGGTTGAAGATGCGAACGGGATACGAATACGATTCGAATATTCTTTAGATGCACCGCGCGATATTTTTTGCACACTGTGATCCAATACTGGTACGAGTGGAATTAGAAAGATTCTACAGCTCAAAATCGATTAACCATCTTTTTGCCTATTTCTCTTTACTCTTTAATTTTTACAATTGTCCTATTACCGGTAGTAATATTGATGTTGGAAAATAATCCGACATTTTAAAGCATATACCTCAAATTTCTTTGTACAAGATACGTCCGATTGAAAATGATATGGAGGAAAACTAAAACCTTGGTGCACATTTTGTAAAACCTAGGATTTGATGCATTCGTTATAGCACGTTTCAGCGTGTATAGGGGATTTTACGGAAATCGTGTAAAGATCATCGCGTGCGAGAGGAACAGGAAACGAGGCGGGGCCAATAGTTGTAAAATATGATCTAAAAGCGGAGACAGTATTCCGGTTGCTACGTCCGGAGGGTGTGTTTACCGACCTAAGTTTTCACGTAATTGTATTCACATGGCATTTTGGTCCATTGCGTTTTCTAGAGGGGAATACATCTTCGGTGTCGGATAGTTCGTGGATAGGCGGGATCCTGAGGGTGAAAGAAAGAAATTTATAATCCATAACGTTTCCGGTTTATCGACGAGAAGTGCGTCTTGTTTCAGCAATGGCTGATGAAATATCTTCCGAACAACGTTGATAATATTGTTCGAGGATACAGATTAAAATTAAATTACGCGTATAGTATCGATTTAGATATAAAATATGAAAAAGAAAGCAAGAGAGTGAGGGTAAATAAGTTGATAATAATCAGACTATAGATTTTTATGCGAACTTATACTTTTATGAATAGATAAGAATATGTTTATTTTGTATGTTTTTGCACATTTTATGCATCCTTTTAGATACCATATAAATGCATAAAAATCCGTTGTCTAATAATTCATACGTAACATACAGCGTAAAAATCAAAATTTCGTTCCCTCTGTCATAATACATTTTCATGGCTTGAAAAGTGACCGTGAATTTCTTATAATAATAAAGATTTTATATGAATGGATTGAAATAATTAATACTTTACGAATATTATACACCTGTCTATGCAAATATTAAATTTCATAAAATTTTCAAAAAATTTTCGAACCTTGGTTCAAGTTCAGTCACGAGGCGAATAAGCGTACATATAAGCGGAACGTTTCCCATTAAAAATGGTGAGCGAGCCGCAGAGGAACGTTCACCAGGATTTCGTTACCGGTTCAACGATAAACACTCAGATTATCCCTTTTACGTTGCATCTTCGCGGATAGGCTGACTCTCAGCCTGAAGATACGTTGCATTCCAACAGACATCCAGCTTGTGTGTAGCAATACAAATGCGACAGCAACCAGACTTGGCACCATCGTATATTCGAAAGGATATCTCCGAGTTTGTACGCTTATATCAGTTGTTATACGCCCACAAATCGACCTACGTGTGTATGCGCGAGCGTGGAGTGCTTCTTAGGTTAAAATACGCGCCATACCGCAGATAAGACGAGGTTTTGGTAGGTTCGTTTGGTCACGGAGAACCTGATTTTCTTTTTCTTCATCCCCAGTGGCTTCGAGTCAAGGAACACCTCATTCGTCGCAACACGATTTTTTTTCCGAATTGATATTGGGATTATTCCCAATCTTTGTCTGTTCTTTGTTCTGTTTGCTATTTTATGCACCTTCCGGTTTGCCTAAGAAGTTATCGTGTTTTCAATCGGTTTGCCCAACGAGTTACTGAGACGTTTAAACGCTGCAGGTGTTTGGTCAGCGACAGAGGATAGGTAAATGTTTGGTTAGCGAAAGGTGACGTTGAAAAATCCGAAGTTAAAACAAATGGGAATCCAAAAAGAGATAACAAAAGTGTGCTGCCAGTTTCTGAAAAATTCACAGCGGATTTTTAGTGGAGCAAAGGACGTCAAAGGATCGTGGGTCGAGGATTCGTCGGAAACGAGATCGCAGAATCTCATGGTGTTCGCCACATCGTGTCGGTTCACGACCGCACAAGTAGCAGCGCATCCCCATTTCGAGTATTTCCATACTTTTATCACCGACGGTCTCTCGGATTTTTCGAATATTCCATCAACGTACAGAAGTCGTATACTACGAACCGAGAATGTGTACGTGGTACGAAAGTTGTCGAGCGTGCCTCGCATGCTACCGATTATCTTTTTCTTCGTTTTTTTAGTCCTACCCCGAGTAAACGAGCTACTCGAAGAAATCCTTGTTCCGCGGGCTTCTTCTTGTCAGCAAAACCCTCCCTCTTGATTCTTCCTTCCTTTCTCGATTTTCGTCCATCTGAATTTCAATGCCGAATTCATCGTTCTCTTCATAATTTTTCTTCCCTCTTCCTCCTTTTCTTTTTCTCTTTTTACAAGTTATTTTTCTTTTTATTTTTAAACAGGCAAGATTAGAGTTTGCAAGAGGAGACGAATCTATTTTTGTTTCATTTGATTTTTAAGGGTTAGTCTTCTTATCGTTGAATGAAAAATGAGGGAGGAATTGGAAAATTAGACAATGTCTTCGTCTAGATTTTGAATAGAGTAGATTGGCAACCAGTAGTAGTAGATTTTGAGTAGATTGACAACTTTGACTAGTTTTTACAGGTATGACAGGATCATTTTATTCAGATATACAATATAACCATAATTATTTAAACTAACCACTCCTTAATTAATCATCTCTTATTTAGAGTCACGTTATAACAATCAATAAATAGATATAAAAACTTTCGAATAAAAATAGGTATAACCCTTTCTTTAATCTCTTTCTGTTTTTTAATTTTTCTTGCAACAGATCATTCTCAAATTCTTCGTCAATCGATTCTCCTGTTAATCAGTGTTTGATATATTAAAATTCTCATAATCAAAGAGCTCCATTGTAGAACTAAAATCGTGACAAAGGACAATACCAAAGCGTTCCGTCGGCGCAGCACAAGAATTTCGATTACCGACGGGAAAGTTTCTCTGAACACAGGTTTCGTTCCGAGTATCCTCTTCGAAGGTCAAACGGATAGTTGAAACGTAGCCTAATGTCTACCCAATTTTTTTTCCCCTCCGCAGAAGGTCTTCTTCCGCCAATACTCCAATTTTTTTCTAAACGTTCGACATTAACCGGGACTAACAGAAATCGAAGGCCGTATCGTAACGATCTCCTTTGATTTCTTTTCCCTTCCATGTCTTTCGGTATGTATTGTACGTGTCCTGCGAACCGAAGTCTGCCCAGTTTTCATCTCGTCGTCACGAAGAGCTGACGCGATCGTGAGTCGATCCACGATAAAATTGACGAAACAGTTTAGCGCCTTAAATATCGTGAGTTGCCCGACGAATGACTGCTGCGCCATTTTATTTCCTTCGTGTTTGGACTCGCAGCAATGGCGATTCAGTCCGAGGAAATTTTTATTCAAAGATACAATTTCTCGAGGATGTCGTGAGTATTTAAATTTTTTCTCATCAATCACAAGATACTCGTGTTATTTTTAATGTTATCTACTTTTTAATATTGCCTACGCGAAAAATTTTATGTAATTTGTATATCTTGAGTGATCTTTCTTATTTGAGCATTTTTTTCGTTAATCGCGAAATATTCGTGTTGTTTTTAATAGTGGAGAAATAAGACATCATTATATTTCAGAAGGTTAGTACGTATTTAATCTAGGTAGTTTTTGTCCTTCCACTTAATTTTTATGCAATAGGCTAGCTGTCTAAAATTTTTTGCGCCTCTCCATCACATCGGGTGATAAAAATGAATTAAGATGATGATTGTATTACCTCATCGTCATTAGTCTTATACTCTTTCTTTAGAGTATTAACATACAACATCAAGTAAAAGCTAATCGAACGTAATCAATAAATAATTATAAATAATTATAACCAGTCAATTCACTTTATACTTACTTATTCCACGATTAATCGCGATTAAATAAATGCAATTATAGGTACATAAACTAGGCTTGATTTATTTTTATTGATTATCTATTCTCTTTTTATGCATAATTGCTGAATAGGTATATGTGGATGTCTATATCTATTATAAGTACTAGGTACTGATTCTTTTACCACCAAAATTCCTCACGCGATTTTATTTTCGTCTCTTTCCGTCATTAGCCTTTTTAGCCCTTTTTTCTCATGATATTAAATCAGTAATATTTTGTATATTTTTTGTATTTTTTATGTCATTATAATAAAAATTATTCTGCATTGTGCACGAGAGTCTTTGTAACTTAAATAAGAATCTCATACTAACAGATTCGAGATGAATAATTCCTGGTTATTGCCATTCTGGCAATTGCTATTTAAATGAGCATTAATTATTCACTGGTGTTAGGTATATATATATTTTTGAGTTTTGATTAGATATTTAGATGTTTAGATATTGTAGATATATTTATATTTATACAGTTCGAAATTTAATGGATAATTTATAGAAGAATTGAAACTTAAGCTGGTGTCGAAAGTAAACTTTGTTTTAAATGCAGGTCAAATATCCATGATATTTATGACAGACTGTGGTCACAGAGTATATGTGTTTTAACAAACTGTCTGAGATTAAGAAAGGTTTTCATTAAAATCTAATAATTGGTCACTCGTTCCATGCAGGTTTCCCCATGTGGCGAAGAAGAGTTACCGCTGTTCGTTTACCTCCCCACCCACGATCGATCAAAGGTGAGGTATAATAAAGAATAATTCATAACAAATGCCGAGCAAGCCGAGGGTAGAAGAATGATTTGCAACGGAACTCTAGTCAAACGAGTATCGCGTAGCGAACATGATCGCGATTCTGTAACAAGTGAAAAATCATTTCTCTCGCGCTCATTTCATTCTTCGAAAAATCGACAAAGTGTATATATACCTACAACCTTGATACCTACTAGTTTCGATGATACAAATTTTATATTTTAATCGCTTTTAGTAGTTCCAGTGG
Organism: Frieseomelitta varia; assembly: GCF_011392965.1. Lineage (NCBI taxonomy): Eukaryota > Metazoa > Arthropoda > Insecta > Hymenoptera > Apidae > Frieseomelitta > Frieseomelitta varia. Next base: position 509,049 of record NW_025110152.1, read on the forward strand.
TAACAGGCTTTCAGGTAGATAAAGTTAATTGAAATCTCGATCATGATCGGTCTTACGTGAGAAATTTCAATTTTTAGCTCTCGTGTGTCATTCATTCATTTGTTAACAGACTCCCAGTAGATGAAATTAATTGAAATCAGGATTATGACGGACCTTACGTTTCGATTTTAATTCTCGCGGTGTCGCTGCCTGCGTCATTTAGATTAAACTCAAATTCGACGACGTGATTCGTCGTAAATCTGTTTCGACGTAAACGCACTGCTCGACCGACTCTTGCATCACGTTGTTCGGCATGATTAACACGCGTATCATAAAATTCTAGCGGGGTGCTCGCGCGACGGTAATGTTCGCGACTACCTGTCCTTCGATGTGTTCTCTTCCGATAGTCTAGAATCTCATCGATAGCACATGGAATCACCAGAATTAACGCGGCTAAGCGTAATTTACTGCCGCGAGCTTTTCTTCGTGCGATTGGTTTGCTATTGGGAAAAGAATTGCAATTGCGAGCGTAGTGGTGAATCGTTGGAATATCGATGGAAGATCGAAACAATTTTCCGGAGGAATAAATGGAAGTCTCAGACGGCAGTAACTTCGAAGCATTAAGTACGGAAGCTATTTCCTGGTTAACTAGATTTTGTATCTTGCGAGGGAAACTGATAAAATGTTCTGAAAGTATTGTGTCGCGTACAATTTGCTCGCATATGCTATATAAAAAAAGAGAATAGATAGAACGCGAAAATTCATCGGAATTGATGCTTTCTCGTGATTATATTAATTTGAGAAACGAGGGTGCATACAATAACGTTTGATTCTCTTGCTTCTCTTTTATTCAAACGCACAGTTAATGGCATGTGCAATTTTTTATGTTAAAGATTTTTTAAAAATATCAAAAATCCTTTCTTTGGTAGGAATGAAGATTCAGCAAAATTAACTCTTAATTTTGTACTAAATTATTTTAGTAATTTATTTTAATTTCTTAGAATTAATAATTCATCCCAAATTTTAGCTATCTATAGATTCAAAAAATTCAGCGATAATTTAGATAAATATTTAAATTAAAATCCTTTCATTTGACAAAGAATATCCACTTCGTAACTGTAAGAGAATTTTGCATATTCAGTTGGATAAAAATATCCGCGAATCGCGTCCAATTCTGAACAGATTCTAATCCATGCGCAACATTCGCAGTTTCAGCAAATCGAAGCGATACGTCTCGTACTGTTTCTCAACGATTATTAAAATTGCATTTTATTACCCGTAACTAACGATGGAAATATTAACAGGATATTCATACGTGGTTGTTTCGATGCCGTGACATTTATGCAGCCTCTGCGTCTTATTGTTAATTCATTCGATACGCTCGATCTTCTCTTACTTTCTTCGTTTCGTTTATTTCGTTCCAGGGCTTTAAACGGTTCTCCGTTCACATTCTCACCGATTCAATTTGATTCTCGAGTTTCGTCACGCGTTCGTATCGAGTAATTTAAAATTTCCGTCTTGAGCAATGAATATTTACACGCGAGTCACTTTAAAGTATCGTTCGTTCTTTTTGTTAAATATTAAAACTGCTTGAGATATCGTTCACTCTGCGAAAGAGTGGTAGCCAAAATGACTCGCGTTTCGTGGCGGGAGTAAAATAGAAGGAAGTCAGTTCGTTTCTAAGCGTTTGTACAGATCCGAAGGAAGACTCGTCGGCCTTTTTCGAGGCCGAAGGAGTGGAACAAACAGGTCCGCGAAATCGAACACATGTGCCTACTCGTAAATTTGTAGGGACACACCTTCTAGGGTTTAGGGCTTCAAATAAGAGCTGCTGAAATATGGTATTAGTCAGTGCGTTATAACTTGTGCCGGCACAAGGTTGTATCATGTGTCGGGATTTCTACATCACCTCTTTGTACTCGAAGATGCGTAGAACAAATAGCGAATAGAATACAGACTTGCGGTTCTATTTGTGGCAATGCAAATCCAGGCTTGAAGAAACAACGAGTTAGCTAACGATGTCTTATAATGGAAAAGCTGAGAGCAAAGGTAAAAGATATTACGTATATCAGTAATTAGTAACTCTTAATTGGTCATGGTGATTTTGACCTTTGACGAAAGTCCTCTAACAATTCTCACAGCTTGTTATTCGATTTCTTGTCACGATAAATCACTAAGCTATAATTAACTAAAATATCTGTCTGATAGGTCAAACTCGTACACGCTAACTTCTTTGTATTTTTGATCAAGCATTTAACTTCTTCTTTTTATCGACAATCGTCCATAATCGAAGTTAAAGGTTGATTTTGTGGAATATTTTAGAATCTCGAATATAGCAGTAGATTTGACAGAAAGTATTTGCATCATAGCATTTACGTATTCAGTCATATCAATTAGGTTCAAGTATCATCAGATTAAATTAAAGTATCATTCAGTAAATACCTTCTTTCAAATGGTTTTCCAAAAATTTGACAAAAAATTTCGTTGGGAAACGAAGATTTCAGTGGTAACTGTGAATGAATTTCCTTGAGAAAAAAAAAAAAAAGTTGCTCGAGATCGTTGTACGAATTAGCAGACAAGGGGAAAGAAGGAAGATTCTGTGGATAAATATTTGTTTACCCTTAAATCATGGCGACCTGCATGGACGTCGTAATATCATCGAGGTAGTTGGAAAGTGCCGTGATAAGCTGACGTGGTTTATTTATAGCCAAGTCGTATTTTCTTCCCTCCTCGATGTCAGATTCATTAAATTAATCCGAGGCTCTCCGGCGGTGCTATGACGCACTGTCGTATTATCCGCGTCACAAAAGCGCGCGCGTCTTGAAGAATCCCGCGAAGTCACTCCGCGCCGCAAGAAAATTGTTTCCCATAAACGTATCGTTATCGATCGACGATGCAATTATCCAGACTCATTCGGAACGGATAACGCCAAGTTAATAATAATGATAAAATAAAACGGAAAAGAGGATTCGTACAATTTGCATGTTCACTTTGAAGCTAGGTTCCAGGTTCATGGACTGCGATTGCTGAATTACCGATTTGTTGCATCGTAAAACCGACTGGAAAAAATGTACTGGCTCGCAGCCTTTTTGGTATTTACGAGCTAACGTGCGCGTGATTGTACAAAATCCCGGTTTCACGTACGCTGCAGATTACATTATTCTTCGTTGGTGGAACACCGTGTATCGTCTGATTTTCGGAGAACTGTTATCGTAATCCTTTCTTCTAGTATTTTTTTTGAACACACACGATATTTTCACTTTTGTCTTCTTCTGCGAAACACGCGCGTGAGAATTTGAAAATGTGCTGATCACTGATGTGATTTCCACGGTTCGTGAATAGAGAAATCAGATGGAGGGCAGAGTTGTCTGCGTTGCACAGACAAGATTTGCAGGTTTTCGCGAGAATCGCCAACCGTTATTTACAGCCGCGTGCACGCGTGAGAGACGTTCGTTTTATAAGGCGATAAAGACGAAACTCGAGGTGCGTTGAGAAAAGGGTGGATAGAGGGGAGAAGTAATCGAAACGTGCGAGTCCTCGATGATTCTTGTTCGGGTGGAATTTATCATTAGTAGGCATTGATACAAGTGATCAAATCCATATTTTAATGGACAAAAATGGAATATGATACTGACAATGGATATGATAGTATTAAATACCAGTATAATAATATATAGATGTTGAACATGCATTCTACTTTGAATATTATGAATTTATACATTAATGAAGATCACAGAAGAGGAATATGATGAACAAATTTTTTTTTTGCTTTCGAAAAAGAATATTTTTTTCTCGCAGTTACGTATCACATTCTTCTTTTCTTTCTGAAACTTCATTCTTCCGTTCAAACTGCGAGCCATCTTCGCCGCACAGGTCGAGACGTCTTATTCGAAACAATGTTTCTCACCAGCTCGTAAATCCTCATTTCAAATCCCGAAACTCATATAAAATTTCGCTATGTCAGGATCTGAACCCTTTTTGCTAGTCGTTTCTGTTAGACCCTCGGCACAACCTTCGTTTCGATTTCACGGCTCTCTCTGGCCAGCGTCGTCCATTTTGCTCCGTTTCTCTTCTGATATATCGTTTTTGCGGAACGTTGCCACGTTAGCTTTTAGAGTCTTTTACAAAACAGAAACAGCAATAAATTTACGATAAGGAGAATAAGGATTGCGAATTTTTTAATTCGCCGTTTTAAATTTTTTAGAAACAGACCCTGAGGCTACTAAAAATTATAACGAGTACTTTGGATATTATATATTTTATATATTACTTCACTTTAAATTGTTTTATATATTATTTTATATCTTACATAAATATCGATCTTGCAAGGAAATCTCGATGACTGATACGCGATTCGATGAAACTTCGCACAAGTTTTTGTTAAATCTACCTAAGAATTTGGCCGTAATTCGTTTTTCCTTTTACTTTGATGAAGGAGTGAGTAGAAAAACCAAGTAGTCGTGGGTGATTGGATAAATGTGTTAGGAAAATGTCAGAGGCACGATGATGGATGGGGGAAAACTAATCTGGTTTAATGGCAAGTTCGCTAGTAATAAATACGATGGAAGAACATTCGGAAAATATATCGTAAAACGAAGTTTTCTACTCTCGTCGGGAGCGATATGAAGATGGAATTGATGGAATCACAGCGAGGGTTGAGATTCATAGAACAAACGACTATTCAGACGGCCACTTAGATTGAGCGTAACACGATGTCCCGAATAAAATGTAGGATAATGGAACGTGCAGTTAAAAAGAGACACCGTTAATCACTTACAACTGGACCGAAGCCTATAAAACATCAACTAAAATAAATCCTCCGATTAAATTTCATTCGTAACGTCTAATAAAAAAGGATCGTTCGAAGTGGCAAACGAAATATGCCAGAAGGCACAAAGCGTGAAGCTGTTTAAAAAAGAGAACGACGTTCGTACGCATCGAGTTTCGTTAACACGCTCCTTGTTTCGCCGAGGAACATCCGCGAAGAACGTTTCGCGCGAGGTGAACGTTTCATTGGAGCTCACCGTTCCGTTACATCATGAAATCTGCGATAAATCAGCCGGGTCGAAACTCCGCGACACGTGCGTCGTAATATTTAAGTTAATGACTCTGTATAATAAAATTAATGGCTTTATGATAGCCGTTTCGTGGGAGAACGCGAGACTGTGGCGACGGTCGCCGAATACCCACGATGTGACTGCGGTCTTAGCGTGCGTGTCTTAGTCGCGCGATTAGATTGCGAGCGTGTGAAAGAACTGTCAAAGACGGTGGTGAAGCTTCATTCAGATTGGAAAAGTTATTCGAATTCGAGTTATATTTGGATACTGATAAAATGATTCTATGGCGTTTGACTTCGAATAACACAGAATTCATTCAAATTCGCAATTGATAGATTCAGAGTCGATGGATTTCAAACTGTTTGAACTCGGATAAGCGAAGCACGAACAAATGAACGAATGACGAAAAATGAGAGTTAACAAAATATAATGCAGCATTGGAAATATTGCAAATATTGGAGGGAAAAGGATACAGATACGATTCGGTGAGATTGACACAGTTGGAGTCATGAAAAACCAGAAAAGAACTGAAAGAAGTAAAAGAAGAGAAAAAGAAGGGGAAAAGTGAACAAAATGAAGAACGGAGAAGAATATTGCAAATGTTCTTTTTTCGATTCGTGGTTACTGGCATATTAATAAACGTAATAGATATTAAAGACGAAACAAGGCCAAGAAAAGAACTTGCTTGTCCGAATGAAATGAAAGAAACAGGGATAGAAGATCAAGAGGATAGGATGGGAAGAAACTGTTCGAGGTAGAAAAAGAAGAAATGGCTAGTGTAAGATAGAGACTGAGAGAAAGAGAGATATGCAAGAGAAGAATACGATAGTGAAAGCGAGAAGAAACGAGGCAATGGAACAGAATAAACCGACTATCATAAGAGTAGGCTTCTCGGTAGGAGGGTTCTACTTCGATTCACGGTCGTGCGAGCCTATAAGTATGTAAATGGGAAATATTATGTCGACACGTGTGAGTGCGCGCCCTCGAAGTTTAGGCAATGAACGGACATAGGAAAGTGACGAAGAAAGATCGGTCAATTGCACGCGCATGCATTCCAACATCTTTATGAATATGTTATAATAAGCTGCGGATAATCAAAGAGCCTCCTTTTGTTTATTCCTCCTTGTTTCTTGTTTCTTCGTGCTCTCTATTGCTTCTTTTCTTACTTGGGTTATGAACTTGTTAGTCGCTGTAATTTTAATTTCGTCTCTTTCGTCGCTAAAAAATTCATAAAACTTCGATTAAACTCTAATATCCGAGTTACTCCAACGTTCATTTGCAATTCGTTTAGATTAATTTATGATCTAAAAGCGTACGTTACTAGTTTAATACTGGAGTTACAAAAGGAATGTCAAATTCCATTCTGATTTGCTTTATACTTTCTCATCGTCATGTCTGCTACCTAGACGTTACAATTTTAAAAAATTAAGCTCCTCGATATTCAGAGATTCGAATATTTTTAATGTCGTGATAAATTATTATTGCACCCTTAATGGTGCGAACTCGCGCGTTCGAGAAACTCACGAACTCTTGTCTTAGATGTAGACGGTAGCAAGATGGTGGACGTGGACGTTAAGGGTGCCCTTAACGAGGGAAGTTTTCATTACGCGGACCGTTCAAAATTAAGGCGGCAAAATTACCTTGTTCCACCTCCGTTTCTTCTTACCTCGGTTCACCCCTCTGCTATCCTCAGTTTGCAACCTTCCGCCGCTCCTCGCACCCCTTCGTTTCCGCATAGCTCCATCTCGTAAGTCGCAAGGCAACGTGATGGTCATTGCTCGATGCCCCGCTTCGTGGAAGTGGTCGCCATGTTCCCGCGCGAGGTCGCAAGAGGTTAGGGTGGTGGATGCTGGCGGAATTCCATTTCAAAGCAAAGAGGTCCCACGTGGGGGCAACACGCGATCTGCGTTGTTGGTATTCCGTGTGTCGTGTACACGAAATACCATGGGGTGTCGTTGCTACATGCGCCACACCACCGGGCATGTATTTTTTACGGGAGCGTCGTCCGCCTCGTTTCCCATCAGATACAAACCTTCTCCGGATAGATACGATCTTATTAAGGCAGGAATTTCTAACTGCGAACAGTTCGTGCGGCGTCGGTTCTCTCGGTGTGCAACGAACATTTTTTATTGTCCGAACGATTGTTAGATTGAAACGAGATAGGCGAAGATTAGCTATTTAGATTAGACGTTCAAGGATAAAATCGGTCGAAGAAATAAGGTAAAAGAAGTATTTATTACTAGGCTGCGGATTTTATGTATTTATAGGAAATTCCAATATGTGCATATGGAAGTGCACATAATGTAACGTAATTTGTAAAATATTCGAAGGACGACGCTTTCTATAATACTTGATGTTTTTCTGTCGAAATTCTATTCTCTTTTATTATTTGTAAAAAGTATGAATTCGCAGTCTGTTTATTTATATATTTATAGCCACTCTCTGGAGTATAATAGATTGATAGTAGAATTATTGACAATTAAAGTGTGAAATGTTGTAGATAACGGAGAAATTAAAATAGACGAAATAAGAAGCATATTGTGACACAAGTTTCCGTTATAAATCTAGAAAATTTCTGTGAAAAACTACGAATCGATTTGGATCAGTCTGTGTTAAAGTTCTAGTGTTAAAAAATGTCTTAACTTTTTAATGGTAATGCCTGGTATGCATATTTTTCAGCCCATTTTAAAAAAATTAAAAAATAATCGCAAATAAATCGCGGTAATTAATTACGAAATTAAATGTTCTAGTTTATCGATTATCTACTATTTTGCACGTGTAACAACCGAAATAATCAAACAAAATCTCTGCATCACGATTATTATTTACATAATAACAATTTGTACCTCGAAGTTAAAAGCGTGTAGAATCCATCTTCCAAGAAAAAGTTATTCATTTCACTTGTCTACTCTATTCTCGCATGAACCTACAAATATTAAACAAACCATCGTTTTACTATTTGTTATTCTACCTCTACTCCCCAACTCACTTCCAATCTATTTCTATCGCCTTTTTATTCACGATTTTAGACTTATCCCTCTTTCTCCCCCGTGGCACCCATTTGTCGAGTGGAGGCTTATTCGGTGTTACAGTTAAACAGCACTAGAAAAGCGAGCAGCTGTGCTTAAACAACGATATTTCCGTGGAAACCATGGAATCTCCCCTCTCAGCTGAGGAGACGCATTTTAAAGTCGATGCTCGAAGGCTTTTTTTCTCCTCTTCGAAACGCTTACGAAACGACGCGGATAGTTTCTAGCGTTCCTCTGGTAGCGAGTGCCGGGGGAAAGACGGCGGTAGCGGGGGTTGCAGCCCTCTATTGATCCGTCGGACGAATTCTCGAGGGGTGGAGCTCTGCTGCTGGTCATAGGGTTGTTTCAGCCCTTCCACGAACAGCAGCCAGCCGATTGGTCGAGTGAGGGAAAACATGGCCGTCGGGTGCACGTACCGGAAACGTGACTGCCTCGCTCGTTCTACCGCTTTTCTTCGGCTTTTCTTCGTCGTTGCTCCTTGTTCGCGCAAGAACCGTACCCTTCGGCTACACCGACGCGAAACTGGCCGACCGAGCAAACCCTTAACTCATTCCTCTTTCGGGTTTTTTTGCGAAATTTATTACGGCGATATATTCGCATCCATTAGATATCCTCGGTTCCTTCGCCTGCATCCTTCCTCACCCTCTGCCTCCAGTTTCCTTTTTAGCTTTCTTTTCTCTCCTCGTTTGCCTTTCTCTTTTGCACGCGTAATCAATTACTCTCTCGTGAATTCGAACCGCACTTTGGTTACGTGTGTGCGATGTTCTTGTCCGAGATGGGCGCCATTTTATAAATAGACTGATATAAGAGGAGAAATTAGCAAGTTGTAATGTATGAGGTATGTTTCATATGCGGTTAATACGGAAGTATTGGGATATAAATTTGAAGTTTGTCATGTGGTGATTAGAAAGTTTAAAATTAATTTTAAAATTATAAGGAGTTACAACGAAACATAGAACAAATGTCAAAGATGGTTCTGCCGAATATCGAGGCTCATCGATACAATGAATTGTGGCTGTGTAGTAATATCTGTGAAATATATCTACCCACACTTATCTATATCTGCCTATCCTCCCAAACTTCTCTATATTTGCCTATCTCTGAATTTGTTTCAAATTTTGCCAATCATAATAGTTGAGTCTTGTCAGAATGTCAATGAAATTTCAAAATATTTTCGTTCAAATACATCCGTAAGCAACTGTATCTGCCGAAACATCTACCAATTAATCATTCAACTGCTCAATTATTCAAAATGTCAAAAGTCTGAATCAAGAGTATTATCGACAATAATTTATCTTTAAACACATATGTTATGATATAGATAAATATTTATCCAGTTATTTTAATCGGATTATTAATCTATACAGAGGGTTAAATCAGATGGTTTCCTACAGTTTGAATCTCTCGATTCCGCGAAGACAGTTGGCCGAGCCATGGAACGGAACCGTCAGTGTTAACGAGCAGCTGATTCGATCCGGTGAATCGTCCACATAATTTCTGGCGGTTAAACGAGTGCGGGGTACGGCAGACACGCCGTGCAAATCGGAACTAATGGTAAAAGCATTAGCGACGAATTGTTAGAGATATATTCAGACGATATAACGTTGAGAGACCATAAACTGGTCGTAGACTCTTCTCTTGCGTATTTACGTGTGTACGAGTCTCGGTACTCGTGTACATATGTACACAATGTTTCGTGTGTGATTCCTGGACACCCGTGCACGCGTCTCTCAAGCCTCTTACAAGTTGTCACGGATTGCATCGTCGTGAAGGTGTTTAACGCCTCCCTCGCGGATATCGCATTTAGAATGCCGACGTGCCGTTTATTGTTCCGAGATAATTAAACACTAGGTTGAAATCTCTGGAAACAGCGATGAAAGTAATAGGAAACGTGGATTTTTTTTCTTGGAATGTACGTAATGGAGGATTTAGAAGTCGTCGGATGCTAAAGCGCGATGAGAAAGTGAAGGGGTATTTTTATTTGCAGAGATGAATTGCTATTAAAATTTGGGTCATAAATTACAGTAAATAGATTCAGGGATACGTAGTCGATTTATTACTAATGTCTACTTATTAGAGGAATTTCTGTTAAAATTACAGCCACGCGTCAAAATAAATAAATAAATAAATGGAGTCTATAAATAAAAGATTGCGAATAAAAATGTGGATCTTTTTAAATATAACAACCTCTTGGATATATGTAACAGAAAATATGGATTTTTTTTTCAATATGTAACAAAATCGGGGAAATATATATTTTGGTTCGGAGAGATGTATCCACTTACCTGTTGGAGACATTTCTGTAAAAAATTAGAGCCACAAATCGAAATAAATAAATGGTCCGCGAGTTTCGAAATAAGGAATGCTTAATTCGTTTTAATTATTCGACGGAATTCAGCCGTCTTGTTTGCTGTCGAGGTCGTAAAGGGGTGATGGGGTCGAGGATCGTGGAGCCTGCTCAGACAGCAGAAGGAAGGAGAAACTCGGAGGTTGAGATGCTTTAGCCTTTGGGGGCCGCGGTCGATACTGCGTCTCTGCAAGGAAAGCAGTGTTGCCAACTGGCTTGCCTGGAATTTGTACTTTCTTAGCAAGCTACATGAGTATTTTACTCGCCGCATCTGCTATCTCTTAAATTGTATAAAATATGTTCAAACAAACGCCGGGATATATTTCGTAATTTTTTTGAAAAACCTGAAATATAATTTGATAAAAAATCTACATCTACTACATTAATATTTTTGAAAAAATTAAAGTACTAATACCTGCAATTGACGATGAGAAATTTAAAGATGCTATTCAAAGATACTAGGATAATTTTACAATATTTTGTCACTCCTTCTTGCAGTCTCAGTGGTACTACAAATTAATCATTATATTCCGGATTGTAATGCGTTTATAAGAAATTTAAACTGCAGAAGATACACACAATATATAAAAGACATAAAATGTTCAAAGCAGAATATAAAACTGCATGGACACCCGCAATTTAGCTATCAATAATACAACAGACGGTTCAGGATCGATTTTAGATATTCGAGTAACACATTTACTGAACCTTTAGTCCTCGTAGCATTCCAGGTCAGTCACAAAAAAAATTATATCGTGACAAATCCAAGGCGAAACATCGTTCCAACGAGGGTAAACAATTGTAAGGGTTGAGCTTCTTCTTGTGGCGGTTTTTTTTGTATAACCTTGAGGAGACGAAAATGGAAACGCATTGGGCTTTTACGAGGTGATTGTGCCCTGTTTCGACCGGTACACGAAAGTATGCTAATTGTAGCTTTTCGAAATACCCTGTCGACATTGAGCAAGCTTGGTCTTCGCGAGTAACTCTATTGTATAGTGTAGGTTAGTTTCATTCTCGTTTCATTATTCATTGAAAATTTATCAACAGTGATTGTGTAATATTTTTAACTCTTTCGTAGATGTTCAAAAATTAATTGCACTTAAAGTTACTATTACTCGCAGAACGATAGAGTAATTTGAATTTCCCTTTTGTCATCAGAAACGATTGAGAAAACGACGATCCACAAAAGTTAACAATACAAAGATTTATAATGGAAGAAATTGAGCAATTGAGAATACAGTGGAGCGTAACATAGAAGGGGGAAGATGGCGTTTGTTTCCTAAACATTTCGAGTATCAGGAAGCGGAGAGGATCTTATGGTGAAAGCACGTGCTTTGGCACGTTCACTCTCAATTTCAATGTGTTTTTATTGCGCCTCTTAAATTCGCATTTATGAGCTCTTATGTTGCTTCTGCCTCTCTCGTCTGCAACGATGTGCCACGAGTGGACTGAGTCGCGAACACGAAGCTAACGTATTCTCTTGCACGAATCAACCCGTGTCAGTTTAAATGGCCGATAATTGCGACCACCGCCCTGCACTATAAACATAAATACTTTAAACGCGCCAAGAAGAAATCTCTTATGACTTCTTCTGTAACCTATAACGTCTCAGGATTCATCGATCGATCGTTGGTTCATCGTTAACGATCGTCGATCCACCGTCAACGTCCTCCTTTATCTCGTCTTTAATTGCCCGTCTCGAATTCGTCTCTAGGTATATTCCAGCTACATTTTATCACCACGTGTTTATCTGTTTCACATTCTCAGAGGATCTATAATGAAGAACGTTCAACGAAAACGGTTGTTTTCGTACATCGCTTCTCGTTTTCGTCAGGTACAGCCGTGGTTTTATGCTTTCGTTTCTAAGGTTGTAAATTTAGCTTCGAACTTTGTATTTGAACGGCCGCTTTGACAAACGGTGATCAACGATAAATCATGACTTTACTAACCTGCCGAGTGTCATCATCATTTAAATGCGGTGGCCATCTATTTAAGCTTAACCGTCCACAGATTACATTGCTATAAAATAATAAACATAAAACACTCGTCGGATCGACGTGGAAGTGATTAGAGTACTACTCAAGCCCTGTGTATCATTAATTGCCATTCATTTCATACCAAGAAAAAAGGAAGACTGACTAGTCGATTTTCTACCTAGATATATCTTTATCAATTTTCTGAGAGTGTTTTAATGAGAGTGTTAGTTGGTACATAGTTGGTTCAAATTATATAAGATTCTAATGTGTTTAATTTAACCCTTAAACAGCATCGTTGGATTATAGATGACTACAATATTATAATTCAGTTTACAATAAAAATTTCATTTAATTACTGAATAAACAACAATGAAAAATTGTCGGTATTTTATAGCTTCTTTAAAAAAAAGAATCACATTACAATCTATTTGAACTTACTTTAAAACGTAATAAATCTTTACTTTGATAGTGAAATAGTGTAACAATATAAACAGTTTTTTTTTTAAGATATTTTTACATTATATAACGAGTGAGAAAATGAAGATAATAGAAAACAATTTTTTCATAAACTAGACATACCATGCTCTTAAGATTGGAATTTTCTGCTCCGAACTTGCTTTTTCATTATTTTAATTAAATTTAAACATCAGAATAGGCAACGAGATGTTAGAATTTTTTGAATGTAATCTGACATAAATGATTACAATTATCTGCAAATCCAACGATACCATTTGAAGATCACGACAATAGAAGCTAACTAGTGATTTTTTTCACTCGTTATCTGTATAAGTATTATAACAGATTAGTTGGATATTTTTATTAAAATGCATGAATAATCACGGTCTAGTTACGAAATTCTTTTGTCAAACAGATATTTACGCGTTATTTTTGTCAAAATATGAGCAACAATTTTCCTGTTAGTAATATTATCCAACATCAATGATTGTCTTTACAATGTTCTGGTTTTTCTTCTCGGGGGGAGGGGGGGGGGGCAGTAACAAACTATATAGTTAATAATTTCGTCGAATAGAAACGTTGTGGAGGAACGGGGCGGACGATCGAAAATAAACGAGCGACCATCGTGCGATCGGAGTAGCAAGGAACCTATTAAGATATCGTGGGTTGGACCTGAAATCTCGACAGACCCAGGACGAGCCAATCGTTGGAATTAACATTAAAATCCGCGCTCGGTTCTTGCCAGTGATTCCTTCGAAATTCTTTTTCAACCGTGTTAATTAAAGTATTCGTCGTTAATACAGCAATCTGCGAACAGCGACGAATATATTTGACATTTTTATCGTCTGCTCGATAGACTCAATGCTACGAAACAGGGGGATTTCTGTGGTGTTTTCTCAGAAGGAGATAGATCAGACTTTTCTTGAACAATTCACGAAATTCAACGTCTTCTTCTCTTGGAAAAAGAGAACGTTAAATTAAATTTCGATAGAGCTTGGAGTCAATTTCGATCGGAGAAAGTTCTTCCAACTCTTCTGATTAATCACATGGGTCTGAAAACGATTTACGAAATTCAGTTTCTCTTTTCTCCATGAATAAAGAGTTATTTAATTGTCATTCTACACAGAGACGTCACACTTCCAGAAATGACATTGCAAACGTTGCATTACGAAAGGAAATTCTTAGTTTAAAATTATCAGTTCAACCTATTAAGAGAAGAGTGTCAAACAAATGGAGCAAAATTCAAGAGAAAATTTCATCGTGGGACCTACATATAAATTCTTGTAGGTACACTACTTACGTATTTCTAACGTTACTAGGTCCGAATTTAAGTCTAGTCACAAGTCACCGAAATTAAGGGTGAAAGCTAAACAAATGACAGAAGCACGCGTATCTAGCATCAAAAAGAAATAATACGCATATTTAAGGTAAACGCTGACCTCCATGTGCTTCGCGGACTGTTTACATCGGCATGAAGCGCTCTGCAAATGGCCTTGGATATTTTTACGAGCGGAGGCATTGGAGAACAAGCGAGCGCGCTCGCGATTCACTACGATGCCAATAATGATTGCGATGCCCACGGCGATGAAGAAAGACGATGATGGTAGAGGTAACGATCAGTCTCGCAGCGAGAAAGCATCGCCAATTCGAACCAAACCGAGCTAAACGTTTCCGAGAGACAAGCGAGTTAAATCAATGGCGTATAAGAAGAGCCTTTGTTTCGCATTTGCGACTGCTTCTAGATCAAGCAGGCAACGAAATAAAAGATATTAGTGATTCAATCGAGCGGCATTCTGCTCTCGTTCTTTCTTGCAATTAGTTCGATCCTCGAGATCTTCCGTTCTGCGCGATCGTGGAGGTGAACAAGAAGTGTTTTGTTTTCCAAGAGAAATACGGTCTCATCATTGTGATTACCGTGGTATCTTCGTGAGAAGATATTTTGATGAAAAGTTGTTCTACCGTGAACGATCTTAACTTTGGAAAATTTGGAGAATTTGGAGACAACAGAATTAATAAAAAATGTTTTGACATTTTTTAACGAAACTCTCACTGGAGAGTTTTCAACTCTTGAAACAACTATTTCACTAGACTGTGAATTTAAGGAAAACGCAGAGAATAATACACGCAGCATATAGAAGACAATGAAAAAGTATGAAATATTATTATTCTTTGCTACTATACGCTGTTACGTTTTTACCATGAATTTGTGTTGAGACTCTGCTTCTTCAGTCATGCCTATAAAAATATAAATTGCATCAGAGCCTAGTTAATAGAGATCAATCAAATGGAACAATAGCTACCCGATCATGCTGGCAATATTCTCGCTTCAGTGAAAAAATGGGGTATCACATCTTTATTGATACGATCCTTAAAATAAAAGGAACCAAAAAACAAAGACAAAGGGAAGGTAGGGAAAGAATCCTGGCTAAATGTTGGCGCAGGCTAAGAAGGAGAAGGGTTGAGATCGAAGACTTAGATAGAGGATCTACAGGAACGATCTGTCATCGACGATTCGCCGGCATTTTACAAAGTACAAGGCCCAGCTAAGTTGGTCGCAGGTGCTACATAGAAGGCAGTCCGCAGGTAGATACGGTGATCGCCTGATTGGCCTGCTTCGAACGGGTTCCATCCTACGGTTTTGCAACGTTAAACTTGTGCCAGGCAAAGAGAGGTGGTCGTTGTTACGTGTCGCTCGCAACAAGTCCGCTCTCGGAGGTTGTGTGCTCCGTTGCTTACGAGATCACCGGGGAAAAAGCGAGAGAAAGACAGGGGAGAAAGGAAGATAGAAAAAGCCGGTACAGTTGGAGCATAGTAGTAAATCTCATTGGCCGTGGTACCTACCGGACGATCTGCGGCCTGGGCGAGTAGCGTAGATAGTTCGCCAAGCTTTCGTAGTCAGCTAACTCGCTCTTCTCGCTCGGCTCGCTCGCGTGTATTTCCGTTCCGTTACGTTTGCCGATGCTCGCGTAGAAGCTGTAATCTCTTCTCTTCGCTTCGCTACTCGCCGCCGGCAACCACAGTTGAATCCTTGTCAACGCGATGCATCGCCAGACCAGCTCGCGTGTTTCCATCACCCTTCACATTTAGTTCTACGATCCTTCTTCTTCGATTTTGTTATCACTTGTGGACACAAAATGCTCCATTCAGCTTGGATCGAGGACGTGGGTCGACGCTTCGCGAGCTGCGCATATTTTGCAGTCTGCGAAATCTCTAGGTCAAGCGGCAATAATAAGGTTCACGGAGTCGAGCGTGCGAGCGTGTCGCGTTACAGTGAGTGCAACTAGTGTGAAACTGGTTATCAAATTGGCGAAAAGCTTGGGTTATCGTGTGCGAAACGGGTTAGACACGCGTGTCCGAGAACAGTCGGTGGAAAGGGCAAGAAGAAAACAGGATGAAAGGGAATGTTTTACTCGGGATTGGATCGTGATACGAGACAGGAACGCGATTCGAGGCTGGCTCTTCTGCAAGAGCGCGGCGAATGAAAGAGAGAGAGAGAAAAAAAGAGAGAAAGAACAAAGAGAAGGAACCATCGGTGAAAGAACAAAGCGGAGGAACCAGCGACGCTGTCCGATGTGTTTGGCCGGCGGCCACGTTGCTTCTCGTCTGAACGTGCATTGGATGTTTCAGCAGCTGGAAAACGAGACGGCATGGACTAGCCGCTCGGACCGTGGAAACCCTTGGAAGGGAAAAGGGCAGCGGCATCCCCTCCCCTGGGCCTGCAACACTCGCGACGCTCGACAACATTGCACCATCGCTGGTACTCAACGATCTTTTCGCCCTTGCCGTCTCAGCCGGAAGGTGAGTCAATTTCTTATTTCGCTTCGCCCCTGTTTCTCCTCGATTACTTCGCGAAGATCGAGAAGAAGATCATTGTTTACCTATTGTGCGATACGATTTCCAGCTCTTGTTGAATTGTATATTGCATTCTTCATCAGCATTTGTATTCTCCAGGCAGTACCGTAATCGGACAAACGCATTTTTTGACTGCAACTGAGACTAGCCCCGATAGAAACTGAATTTGAAAAAAATCGACTCACCCCTACAAACCTCGATGAAAGGAAGAGAATGTTTTTTCTATCAGTGGAAGCGGGAAATAACTTTTTATCGTCTAAATTACTTTACGTACCGTACGCCATTACTTTTTCCTCTAAAAGGTCGAAGACCACCGAGTCTAGTTTTAAAGTTACGAAAGCAATCCAACCTTAAAGTATAGTCCTGCACTTTAAATGAATAACTTGGAGTCGTTTTCGACTATCCAAGTGGAATTCCTGTCAGCTTTATAATTCCGTCGATACGCGGGGTTTATTTTCTCGAAGAATAAGGTGCACATCGAACGATTCGTTTTTCACGATGCCAAGAGGAAGAAATCCCGCGTCACGTTTCTCTGGAAGGCGGTCGTCGTAATCTAGAGATTAACGGTCGGACATGTCCGTGTCGTCGATGTCGCGGCGTCTCTCCCTTGTCCAACATTCTCTCTCTTTCTCACAAGGTAGATTTAATGCGAACCAACGGGGCTTTTGTTTTATCATCGGCTATCAGCGGCCATATTTCAGCGAGGTTGGCCATATGATCTTCATTAGGATCCCGGAATTCCCGCCACGAAAGGGCAATTTCATTAAACGAAAGACCGAAAGAAAACCGTGCGTGTAAGAACTATCAACGCGTACAGTTTCGGTCCTCCTGTTTTTACGATCCGTCCGCTGCCGCGCGCATGTTCAGCGTTATTTTACTTCTCTCTCTCCGCGCACGCATCGCCACACGCCCTGTTCCACGTGCACGCATCGTTATGTCCGTGAAACTCTACGAATCAACTGTCCCAATTGAAGCTTGTCTTTAATTGTTGCGCTTGACGATCAACGATTAAAAAATCTTTCTTTGGCGTTTATTTCGATGTTCTGGGAAATTTGGCGGGTGAACAAGTGGAAAAGTGAACTCTAAATTACATTGTTTATAAATTTATTTTAACTTAGATACTATTTGTAAACTATAAGTAGTAAATAAATCTAAAATAAATCTCCCGGTCATCGAAAGTTATTATGTCTCAACTTCAACGCACTGGTACTTGCATTAATCACAGAGTAATCGTTCAAAGCGAGTCGAAGTCTCTTGTTGCCCAGCACGCGAACCGATGAAGACGCGAAACAACGACATTGCAGCCAGGTTGACTAAATAAAATGCGAAATTTATGGGAAAAAACGAGGGGAGAGAAAGATAAACGTCGAGGCCTGTAAACTGGCCAACACTTTCTCGACTGTTGCTCAGAGGAGCTCCTGAATGAATTTGAATAAAAATGGGACGCGTGACGAGATAGAAGAGCCAAGGGGCGCAAGAGTAGAGAGATGAGGAGAATTGAAAAAGGATATAGAGCGTATTCTGGGGTGGTCGAATGGGTAGGCGGTTATGGCGCGTTGTATTTCTGTTCGCATGAAAAAAATATCCATATTCTGTTTTTACAACGTTGGTTTATGTCGTTGTAGTGAAGATTCGGATGAAGCTGACTGTTTTCTTACTTTTTTGTAGGTATTGTTCGCTGATAGTGAGCTTTACTTTTGACATCATGTAATAGATTCATTGAAAATGGTCTAGTATCGTATCGATAAACGTTTTTTGTTCATTGTTCTGTCTGTATCAATTCGAGAAATAATTATCCAATAGCAACGTGTTGTTATTGTTCTCGATTGAAGTGTCTGAATTCTGGTAATCTTTTGGCAATATTAACGAACAACTTTTTAATCTGTGAATCATATAATACGAATTATTGTTAGTCGTGATATATTCCAGTTACTATACACTCACCTTTGATTTATAATGTATTTGATGAAATAATATTATAATGAAATCCGGCGCGTGTGACAAAAACTTATCGATTTCTCGTTTTTACGCGGCTCGGTAAAAGCTGCGCGCTGTGCCGTTTTGATTTTACTGTGAACGGGTTCTCCGATCGAGGAGGTCATGGGAAACGTGTTCAAAGATGGAAACGATTTTGCGGCACGTTGAGAAGCATGGCCGCCGTCGGATGATGGCGTTCTCCCGTTTTCGATCCGTTCGTTCCTCTCTCGGTTCTACCTCCTTCGGCTGTTCCTTTCACCCGACATCCCCACTTCGAGGAATCTCGATTTGGTGCGAACCTACGAGCGTGCACCAGGGAATCCAGAACCCAACCCAGGATCCAACCTGATCAGAAACCTCGTACACACGTATTTACCATTGTAACGTTGGCTGAATCGTATCCAATTGGGAAGTGCTTCTCATTTGTTTAAGATTCGATAAAAATTAAAATAACAAAGGGTCGTAGGTAACAAAGTTATCTTTTCTATGGAAATTCTTGAAAATCTCTCTCCTTGAAGAAGCATTTAAGATAGATTTAAGCTGTAGTTACAGTAAATGTGTGTTTTGATGAATTATTATTTTAACAAATATTTTATTTACTGGTATGGAAAGTTCAGAAGCCAGTCGTCTTTTATTAAAAATGATTATAAAAAAATATTAATTTAAATATTAATAAAGGTAATATGATGTTATAGTGATTATATAATTATATAACAGACTGTTTCAGCAACTAAAGATTTTCACAATAAAAATATATTTGTATGGCTTAAATCCTTTTTTCATGAACAAATTTACATTCAAATTTACATTGATTGCTGCTCAAAAATTTGGAGCACCCTTTATCTCCTTGACGAAATAATCTTTCTTTTATTATTTGTCTAAAAAACAATAACAATATAAATTCTTGATCATTTTTTATGTACCTGTATTTAATTCTTATTATATACATTTCATGAATATCTGAAATATTATATTCATCACATGAATATCCACTGTAATCGTATCTAATTGTCCAAACTTGGATTATTCTCTACGAGTTGAGATATATTCTGTAAAATATTTAATGTAGTTATACCAGAGTCCAGAAACTGGAATCGTTACGGAAGGGAGCTTAAAATGTCCACAGAAGTGATTTTCGAGAGGCGATTTGTGGAACACGATGCCAACGCGAAGAAATAGAAACGTTTCAGCCAAACGAGTGAGACACATGTGGCGCGGAGTCGAGAGAACGACGACGATGTTACCGGGTTGCCCACGCACGCTGCAATCCGAGCCAGCCATTTTGAATTCCAGCAGGCTTTCTGTAGCGGCTGAGTCAGAAAGGGGAGGGAGCCTGTGGATACCCTTATTCTCGTCTTATTTTTCAGATGTCAAAGGACCGAGGCCACACGAGGCAATATTGTTGATACTTGATGTTGCAGCTATGTATGTTCCAGGGCTCCTCCTGGCGGGAGATCCTTTTTCTTCTGTTCTGTCGATTCTTTTTTACCTTTGTTGCCGTCTCTTCGCTCTTCGTCTTCGCTGAATTGTGAACTTAAAACAGGAGTTCAAATTCGTGATTCTAAAATACTTCGATCAAGAATTCGATCCAATCTAATTTTAATAAAAATTCCGTTTCACTGATTCTCTAAATATCAGTTTCAAAACAATCGTACGGCTAATAAAGTATATAAATTCAGAGACGAACTTAAATATAGAGGCGCGTTTAATTTGTGCTGCACATAGAGATGGTTGATGGTATTTTTCGACAGCCACGATAATGTAATGGTGAATGCACGTATACGAGAAAGACAGAGCTTTGAACACGTCTAGAGCGTCACGTTGCCAGAGGTGTTGGTTGTCTTCTAACTTAATGGCGGCTGCGATTTGAGAAGATAAAGGGCA
This sequence comes from Frieseomelitta varia, assembly GCF_011392965.1. NCBI lineage: Eukaryota > Metazoa > Arthropoda > Insecta > Hymenoptera > Apidae > Frieseomelitta > Frieseomelitta varia. Next base: position 529,606 of record NW_025110152.1, read on the forward strand.
GCTTGAATACGAAAGCTCTCCACTAGTCGCTCGTCCACTTAATCAACCGTACGAGCAGCAATATTCATAACTTACGGTGTATAATGTCGTAAAATCTATCCCGCGACCATGTTTTTACGGAACGACCTCAAATTTATTTGAATTCCCGTGCCGCTTCGGCCACCATTTTCTACACGACTCGCGCGCGTATTTTGCTTCGACGCAGCGAGTCTTTATCACGACCGGCTGCGCTTTCGAGACGGTGGTGCGATTGGTTCGGTGCTTCTTTTTGTTTTCTTTTTTTTTTCGTCTCCACCGCTTCTTTTCGTTCCACCCGTTTCTCCCGTGGTTTCGCGGGCCTAATAAGGTGCAGAATTTATTTTCCCTGCGATGGACCTTCCTCCGTGCTGCTTATTATACTGCCTCGTGGATACAACCGGTTCGTTTATCAGTGACGCAAATTTTTTCTATCTTCGGTTTCCTTTGTCGATGATTCGTCTCGACACTGGTTGTTTTTCATTCACGTATCTAATTTATCGCCGTTCGAAGGATATACGAAACGCTCGGAAGTCATGTCGATCAATTTCATAAATTGGAATGTAAAGAAAAATGTCAATTGCGAACAATTATGACAATTATTTATATTATTTTCATTTAACAAACAAATTCACAGAACTATAAGAACTATAGGCCGTTCACTAAAAAACTACTCTACCCTTGAGAAGAATTAAAACAAGGATAGGTACATTTTAACATGATGCCTTATTTCTACATATAAGACGACGTTCAATGTTTAGAGAAACGAAAAAGAATTATATATCCATCACCGATTTGCTAGTCTGCTAGTCTGTTAATTCTCCTAGGTTAAAATAATTTGTTAAAAATAGGGAAACACAATTGAATCGGAAGTCATCTGAAGAATTTTATGTATCTGCAAATTCTTGCAAAATATCTGCTGTTTAATAATTACACTGTCTTACAATGTTCTTTTTTTTCAATATTGAACAATGCTTTTCTCGAGTCGTCTTCAGACGAAAATTCTTGCAGCCAGACTTATCAACATTTATCCAGAGTTCAGTTCAATCTTCGCGAGATAGAGGACGTTCCCAAAAAGCGAGGGCGGTGCGAGGATCGTGAAGACGTCTCGGTCTGGTTAGAAATCGCGCGGCGACCACGAGGGGCCGTGTGTTTTCGAGCCGTGCGTCGCGTCGGCCTGATTATTTACTCAACGAGAATAGACTTCTATATCAACTTCCTATGTTTGGGATCGCGTGCGCGCGCATAAACCGGCGGATCGGTCGGCCGATCTATAAACGTTGCATTTTACGAGCGACGACAAGTTTACGCGAATCGCTCGTTACCCGCGTACCTTCCTGACTTATCCTTTCGCGATACGATCGGGCGAAAATGCTGACTTCCTCCTCACCTGAGAGTCGCGAGATTCGACATCGTTCATTTTTATGTTCCATTGCAAGAGAAATCAATTCGATGTTTCTTTCACAGTACTTGTGTATCTTATTGATTAGCTTCTTGAAGTTACGTATGTAGATATAAATTTTGAAATTAATCCCAGGACGACTCTAAGCTTTCTTAAATCATTACGTAAAATACACTTGGAGCTCATCTAAGTTTATTATTAGACTGCGAATTTTTATGCAGTGAGAATGTAAGAAAGGCGTATGATATGCAAACATATACGACGACAAACATTACGAGAGATATCTACTCGTCATTTTACTATGGGTACGATTATTAATCTACTATTATTAATCATTCCAAGATTAATATTAAAGAAAAAGAATATAAGTGCATAAAAAAATGATAGCAGAAAATCTCATTGGAATTGAGGTAACTTGGTGGTAAGAAACTTCGTTTGTGCATGTTGTAAATACACAAAATTTACGTTCGTGCAGCGTGCTTAACGTTGATTTACACTGGACAGGGTACAAGAGAGACTGTAGCGCATATACGATTATTGCTGGACACGTTGGAAGGCGACTAGGAAGTGGCCCTTTTGAACAGAAAGCTCTAGTTGATGGTCGAGTGAAAAGCAACAGCTTGTCGTGATTGGACCGTTAGTTGTAAAGTCAATTGATGGGTTAAAATTTTAGATGCCTGGCATCAATTTGGTTGACGTTCGATTTAAGTCTACCGAGAACGACATTCTTGGAGTTGTAACGCAAAATTCGAAAATGTTTGATGTTCAGAGAAATGGAAATTGGTCCAATAGTATGAAAACTAGTGTCTGAGTTCTTCGAATAACGGAAACTTCTACGTATGTTGCACTCACGCGTATTGATCATGAAATTAACTCACAACCAGACAACAGTCTACTGCATTATCAGCGGTGATTATCATGTTGAGAATTCTTGCATTTGTTTTTCTTACCTCCTACTTTAGGATGCTTAGTTGCCTCTCCTACTCTCCTCTATTTTAATCTTGATTTTACAGGTCTATAACTGGAATTTTTATTCGGAATAAATTTCTGACATTTTTTGTAACGTTTTGAATTCTTGTAAATTCTGTGATTGAGTAAAATTTTTCAAAATGTAATTTTTTTAAAACACTGATATAGATATGTAAAAAAGATATTTCTTTCCATATGAATTTCGTATATTTTATAACATATGGGCGGATGTTTGAGCGTCATACGAATATAACACGAAAATTTTATTTCTTTCGCTCTTCTTTTGTTTGTCTTTTCTAGAAGTCTCGTTTATTTACTTCTCTCGGCGAACATTTTATATGTCCGCCTATTTTCCCCGCCGGAAAAATAACTTTTCGTCTTCGTGGAACAGTTCTTTTATTTATATTACCTCACCCTTTGACATCGCAATATGAATAATGAAATGGGGTTGTTTTTTTACCGACCTTATCGACCCACCCTTCCTGCCTTATCGATTCTTGGTTAATGATCTTTCATGTGCTTCGTACGATGGCGCTACGATCGAATCTCAGCTTCGAACCCTTCCTTTCCCTTTCTATTTTCATCATCCCTTAAAAGTACAAAAGAAAAAGAACCAATAATTTTATTTTGCAAAATTACTGAAATACCAAGGTTTTAAAACATAAACGTTTATTCTTTATCCTAGTTTGAATGAAACCTTATTTATACTCAGAAAGAATATAAAAAATACAAATATAATAAATAAAGTATTAATATATTTTTTAAAAATGATTTCAGTTACTTAAAATTTTCACTTTTAAAACAAGTATAAATTCCAGATGACAATTCAAACAGATTAATTAACGAAAGCGTTATGAAACTTTAAATATATAACGAAAATGGAATAAAACAAATTATCTCATATTAGAGAAATAATCGATATATTTCATTATATGTTATATGGATATATGTGGCAAAACTCATTTTTTAGAGTAGTGATTCCAATTGTTTTAAGTTAGATGATTACCCTTTTTCTCGGCGACTCGAAGGCCGCGATCTATTCTTTGATTCGTCTGCGGCGAGTACGATCGAGTAAACTTTCGCGAGCGGTACAGCTGAGCGGCAAATGTAGCGATCTAAACACAAATTCCCGGTACGTAAACGCAGACTTTGCTACGAGCCTGATGCAACGAATTCCATGTATAAAAAGCTCATCGTCGATTTGTTGGGGGGATCAGATGTTTATCGTAGCCTTAAAAAAGAGTTCCTCAAAGATCCCGCTTTCGTCGTACAATCGTGAGAAATAGAAATCGACCAATTAAAGGAATAATTGTCAAATCACTTCCGTGCGCAGTTTCCTCATTTTTGTGTTTTTAAATTTCCCACAAATACTTAAAGAATGTCACAGTCTAATTATAAAATATTCTCAATTTTCTGTATGTTACACGATTCTTGCAGTAATTTGCGTTAATCGGTAATTTCTAAAAATACATACTGCGTGTTACTATCTTAGACCAAAAAAGAAAAGAATTCTTTTTACTCAACTAATATTCTCTCGCCTAATAGATAGTTTAAACATTGTTTAAATCGTATCAGACCAATTCCAGCATAAATACAGAATGTTAAAAAAAAAAAGAAGTAGGAGGGAGAGAATCGAGGTATAAAATTTTATCTAAATTTTCGGACGGGTTGCGAGATAAGATACAGACGAAGAAAAAAAAAAAGAGAAAGGGGGCGGATGTCTGGAAAGTAGACATTTTACTTCCAAGATGGACGAACGTTGAAAAGGGGAAACTGCGAACGAGACAACGGAGGGAAAATTTAGACGGATAGAGGCGGTAAGACAGAAAGAGGGTGAGAAAGAGATAGAACGAGATGGAAACGAGATCTGCAGGAATTGAAAGAGATAGCTAGGGTGGAACTGGCTGACTCTCATTAAGTTAAATTGTCTCTGAGGATGAGCTTCCTTAATTACTTAGCCCGGCTAGCTGCTCTGCTGTCCCCCGTCGTCCGATGTCTTGCCTTTTATTCGCGCATACCGGCACAGATACAAATTTTATTCGCGAGACTAAATCCTTGTACGTGTTTCGTCGGATGGCGTCGCGTTGCAACTAAGACGGAATGAAAATTCACAGACGTGTTCTCTCTTTCGGCCTTTTTTTTTTACTTGCAATTCATGCCTTATTTTGTCCATTTATTTAAAAAGAAACGTTCCCTTTTCTGTCTTCTTCAAAAAAATTCTTTGATACAATTCTCTCTCGTTCTCTCTTTCTTTATTCCCTTCTAAAAATTCCTTAACCTTTAAGTGGACCGCTGCGGCGTGATTTAATTTTTATCGTCTGTAATATATAATTGATACTGATGTAATATATAATTGAAAATGTGCTTAACAGTCAATACCTACAATAATCTAAAACAAAAGATCGTTTCCTCGATCGAAAACAGAAGTTTCAAGAGTTGCTAAAAAATGCCAGAGTTGGTTTTCCTTTTTCTTGGCGGATGAAAATGAATTGCATCGAGTTCACGTTTTAACGCGAAGGGAAAGGGATGCAGCAGAGATGGGAGCAGAGCAAGAGACGAGAAGAAAGAGACAAAGGATGGGGAATGAGCAGCAGATGGAGGCAGGGGTTTTGATAAGAGGTGGAGACGCGACCGAGGAAGGAGAACTGCCTCTAAATATGCTAATATCCTCGACGTAGGGTAATGAATCGCGCCACAGCGATTCACCGGACTGCTATGCATATATATTCAGCCATAAACACAACTTAGATTATTGTATGTAACGTATACCAACCGCCGTGGGGTGCACAACTTATTGGTTTCTCACCGGTGCCTTCGCCTCCTTCTTTATTCCTGCGACAAAGAGTTATGAAATGCTCTTCGCTGTTTGCCATCGGGAGCATACGGAACCAGGGTGATGTTCGTTTCGTTACGATATCGAGAGTCATGACTCGTTCGGAGAGCTCTGACGAATAATTTCTTTCACGTTACTCCGTTATTGTTAGATTGAACTCGACGTAGGCAACATTGGATATGTGGATCTGAAATTTCAGAAACATTTGATTATTTATTGAAAATTGAAATTAATTCATTCGTGGCCGAGCAAATTTTTCGTGAGCGAATTTAATCGTTTACGTGCACTAAGTAATTTTTTCATCGGTCTAGCCTTTTGGAAGATTGATGGCTCAAAAGTTTTAATTTGCTATAATATTATTATTATAATTTTGATCTTTGAATTCCTAGTTAAAATTTCAGTGTTAGAAAATTATATCGTGAGTAAAATATTCATTTATCTCAGGAAGTGTTCATTTCTTTTGAAATCTTAACGTGATCTAAATTTGTAAGCGTGAGAGTAATCCTATGTTACAAATATAAACATTAATAAAATAAAAAATTTTAATATTTGCTTTGAAGAAATTACGAATTTAATGAACGAGGGTTTGCTCACGGGGAGTTGATTTATGTTAATTAAAAGAAATTATTTTCGATACACTGCGCAAGAAAATTGTTCTCGACTTACCGTGCTTATACGTAACTAATCGATTAACGTGCAATCTGATCAGTATCGAAAACGATTCCGTGGATCACGAGTTTGTGAGCAGCTCACGTAATTTCCGCGAATTTGCAGTTTTGTTTCTACATATATCCAGGTAGCCATCTGTCTCTCGTGTCTAGTTAATTTCCACCACGTTTCTCGTTTCCTGCTTATGGTCTAGCCGAGCTCGCTTTCATCATGGTTGATACGCTTTCCATACGTCGTTCCATTGTTCCACCAAGAGCTTTGTCTGCTTCATACTCATTTCTATCTTCGTCGCTGTCTTCTTCGCTGGACAAGAAATTCTCCATTTAAGGAAAAATTGTCACTTTGTCATCTCTCTTCTCGATTCAGTCGTTTAATTCCGTTGAATAATAAATTTTTTATTAAATTTTTGGCTTGTCGATGATTGATGCGTGACAGTTAATAATGCGTGAAAATAATCGAACGACAATGAGAATTCCTTATGAATATATCATGTGTGTTATATAAAACATTTTGACATCTCACTAATATTAATGAATCAGTGAATGAACGAAACTATTAAAATACAATTTTTCATCTGTCAATTTATTGATATTCGCATAATTAGTCTCTAGAATGCATTTAAAAGTACAGAATTCTCGTTACGTACAGAAATTCGCTAAAAATTCGTCCTTAAATGAATAATAAAATTTAGATCCCACTTTGCATTGTTGTGTACCCTCACTTTGTGTTCCTTTCACTTGAATCCTTTGAATTCTCTACCTTTCTGGTTGTCACTTCAATACTCGAAGGTATTAGCCAGCAAAGCAAGCGAAAATGTCAAGATGATCGGCGAAAGTTATTATACGACGTAAACAACAAATCGATGAAAAGGTCGCGTAGAAAATGGAAAGATGCACTTTTGCTAAAGGACATTAGCCCAGTCACCGGTTGAGTGTCTTGCACAGAAGCCCGCTTAAACATTTTATGAGCTGGTCGGCGTAATTTGATGGCCCATAAAAACGCCTAGTCTAGTTTTTCCCGGGGCATCGTGATCCATCGTTGTGGCGCAGGCCACGCGCCACCTTGTGTCCCTGACTTCTACGGTCCGTCGCTCACCGATTTATTCCACTTTAACCTCTATTAAACCGGCGGATGCGTGGCCCAGATTACTTGAATCTGTCTCGCGCGAACGCGACACTTGAAGATCGCGTATAGAAAAACAGGAACAATAATTCGTCCTCTCACGCTGAAAATCGTCCACTTGTAACATTCGCGGATTCCCTGAACTGAAAGACGTAGTAGATCAGTTGCTTTTCGGTGTCGTTCTCTTTATTAACCCCTTAACATACAATGATGTCTCTTAGGCGTTTGCAAGTTGAACTCTTGCGCTGGAATGACGTGCCACGCACGTCGAGAATTTTTTATCCCCAATTGCAACATTCTCTCAGTTTTAAGTATATTTAAATGTAACCCAGGCAAAACAAATGATACGTTTATTACTTCTTAATAATTTCTATCCAGTGATATCATATCGACGAGTTGAAAAGAAAAGGAAAGCGACGAGTGATTGTATATGGTTCGGTCACTCGTTATGGTCCGCGAATCAGTTGCCAGCACAAGGGGTTAATAAGGATATAAAAAAGTTATTTTTCTACGTGCTTGGCATTGCAAGGGTATAAATTATCTTTGTTAAGTTTACGCAAATGTTAAAATGAAAAATAAATATTTTTTGGTCATGTAGAAATTCATTTAATCCGTACGTCAAGGGATTAATCGTCGAGTTGAGCATCGTTTGAGGCGATTTTAATAACATGGAAGATCAAAGACGAAAAGGCACATATGATTGTCAGTGACTTGACAACATACTGATCCCGCTCAGATTTGTGTATACTTGCAATTATATCATTGGAAATAGATACTTGGTAAATAGTTCGAACCCCTATCTGTAACCTGTCTCACTGGCAACGCGCCGCCGCCATTAAACACGGCAAAAGAAATCGGGAAGTCGTTCCACGGGAACGCGGTACCAGTTTGTCAAGTTCCGTGGAGATTGAGATAGAGACATCATCGCGGCCAATGAATCCGGCAGTAACAAAGAAAACCCGTAGAACGTAAAGAAAGGGAACGAGAAACGGCTCGAAGGAGGATAGAAACTAGAGAACGACCGGTGGAGAGAGAGGGAGTTGTGGGTGGAAGACAAGTCTCTCACTTGACTTTTGCTAATCCACCAAGTGTCCGCGAGCTTGTGAATGAACGCATAAACGACAACGCGGCGCTGCGTAGGCAACCAGCGCGGCATCGTTAATATCGCGTGACAAGAATGAACGTCGGCCATAATTCAATATTGTAATTATACCCTCGTAACGGGTTTTATTGTGCCGACTAATATGCGTCGTTAAAGTAATTGCCGGTAGCACGGACTACTCTTGCACTTATAAATGATCCGTTTAGCCACATGGTCACGCGATTCCCAATTTTCGAAAGCTGTTGAAACATCAATTCGCGCGTATCGCGCCGCAACGCCTCTATTTACGGATATTTATTTCGTTCGAAGCGCCTCTGTTCGTACTTAATTGCAGAAATATTTTATGGGTTATAGTGAAATTCTTGTGGAAATATTTTACATTTCAATTTTACAACACACCTACTTGTATATTTTCTACGACAACATTTGAATGCTTTTATAAATCAGCATACGATATTTCTTTTATTATCTCCATCTTGCTCGGTTCTAGGGCGATCTCAGGTTCCTGGCAATTCCATTGTATCGTCTTAGAAATTCCAAAGACAAACGTTTCGAGGATCAGTATATTTTAAAGCTTGACAATTTTAAGAGTCTAATTTATAAGAGGAATGTTCTTAGAACAGGATTTTCTGCAAGTTTCTCCAAAAGATTTCTAAGGGAAAAAATTAGAATATTAGTCGTAAATTTGTCGACCCTTCTTACCGGTTTGTTAATGGAATATTATTTCAATTTCACGCCACGTTTGCAAATATCGCATCGGAAGAAATTTATCTTTATGGAAACGATCCAAGCAGTGTTCCTTTAAGCTTACAAAATGCCATGGCGTTATAAATTTGCTTTACGCATTAATAAACTTTATCTCTCCGTTAAAATCGTGTGGTCTAACCAATAGTTTTTAACGAAGTGTGTAAAATAACAAAACGTACGAAGTAAAATTTTTTAAGCATTAGGAACATGAATATTGAAACATTACGAATTGTTTCTAGAACATACTAACTTCAAAATTAGTATCGATAAGCTTCTAAGATGGCAATATACAAACTAAAATTTTTCGAACATTAAAAATAGAAATATTAGAAAACAGAAACTGTATACATTATGTACTATTATTGAAATCTACTATAACGTCAAAGTTAGTAGCAGAAATCTCCTGAGTCTTTATTACGTAATTTTCCTTGAAATCCTTAAATCTTCGACGATCTTCATTCGTCCCTTGCTTAAAGACAAAATTAGAGGATCGACTGAAAGATACACGAGAAGTTGGCGGTGTAATTATTGATCCGCAATTATCGACTCGCCTGGAAGACAGGCGGGAAGGAATGAGAAAAGAAAAAAAAAGAAAAGAGGAAGAGAAGTCGGTACGGAGCCTCTTCACGTTCTCATGACGCGGCGGTCATTTTGAACGAGGTTCACGCATCGAGACCACCCACCTCATGGAGTTGGTTGATTATATACCTCAATTTCAGCCGTTTCTACCTTCTGTTGGCTCTCGCGGGGCACTTCACCGGCCAAAAGTTCGAAAAAACGAGAACGGAGTCGTGAAACTTCGGTCTTGGAACGCGTTTTAAGAGATTGCCACAAACTTCTTCCCTCTCTACCTTCATCTCGGCGCTCGTCTTCCTCGTATTTTCCCCTCTTCGACCTTCGAATGGCGTAGATATGTTTCTGAATCTACTAATTGGTCGTAAAGGAAATTATGTTCCAGCCTCGTCCTCTCTAAGGTACTTTCTGCTACTCGCTGCGCGAAATCCACGAATCAGATTCTAGACGACGAGATCTCTTCGTGTTCGGCGAAAAATCGAAAAATCGACCAGATACGTTGTTTCTTAAACGAATCAAGTAAGAATTTGATTGAAGTAAGAATGTTCGGTAAATAAGGATCGATTTAAGACCTGAATATTTTCTATTTCCATTCTTTCGAGGACTATGACATTTATATGATACTTCTTGTTTCATTCAATTTCGTATTTGAGGAAAAAGAAATAACAAGAATGTAAGAATAAATCAAGAATTGAGAATTCGACTTGATCTTCCTTATCGCGAATTGAGAAAAAGAATAGGAGAATCACAAATTGAAATTCTTTGGTTTCAAACTCCAGTGATTAAATGCTCTCAAAAAGTAGAACAAGAGATAAAGTCACACAGCTTACATCATTTAAAATATATATATTAAATAATCAATTACCCCTGGTAACAAATAGATTCAAGAACAAATCTTCTTCATCGTCTAAGCTCAAAGAAAAATGTTTGACTTTTATAGGATTGTCAAATAATTTATTTTGTGTATTACAGAGAATCGTGTCTATCCCTTTATAGAAAAAAATCTCTCGGTTTAAAGATGTTCCATCGATTGATCGCGCGTGCCACGAGTAGTTTGCGTTTGTCTAGGAAATTCCACTCCGACGCTGGTTAACCGTTTGTTGTTGGGCAGCTATGATGCTGCCGGTGGTGACGGCGACGTTTTCTGGTGGTGGCAAATATATTATGCCTCTCGTAAAATTAAGTTTTTACGATCATTTTATGGTAGCGCACGGTCCGTCGATGCTTAGTATCTATAGGTGTGCATTTCTCCTAGCTGTGCTTTCCGCGACTCGTCACAGAGATCTCTTTCGTCAAACGCGAAACACCGAAACATTGTTAATCGTTCCCGAAAATTCGGTTCACTTATTCGCGCGAGACACTTGGATATTGAAACTAGCAGGTGCAAGATAAAATTCGAAAATATCACCTGAAAGAGAAAAGAACAGCCAATTAGATCGCGATCGTTTTAATGATTTCTTTCGTATTTATAGATAGAAGTTAATGAAATGAAAGTAATAAATAAATAACCCTCGAGTATAGTTTATGAGACCGCTGCTCATTTTCGTTCATTCCCCTTTTCTTTTCTATATTACTTTCTATCAGTATTTTTCAACGTATTCGCTATTATTAGATAAGTCAAGCTTGAGATTCTTTATTATTAATGTATGTAAAGCAAGAAAAACTGAATTTAATCTTTATTTTGCAACTGCTGGTTTCAATATCCACAGTTCTTAAGAGTCAATAAACTAAACTAAATATATTCTTTATTAATAATTAGCACATATAGCATTAGTGCTAATACAAAACACTATCGCTTCGTGAAACATCTCACATCCAAGATTCCAAAATCATACAATGCTGCAATGCATTTTAAATGTTTGAACATTTCATACTCACATTACAAGATAAGTAAATTCTCGAGATAGGTAGCTCACTGCACCATTCAAGCCAACGCTTAAACTTCGTAACGAATTCCTCTGCACAGCCAAGAATACACAAGTCAACTTTACTCCGTGGTGATATCCTAGTTCAGCTTTTATCGTGTTAAACACGTCGAATGCCGAGAGACGCGAGTCACCGTTTAATGAACGAACAAACGTGTCTTTGCCGAGCATGGTAAACCGTGCGATCGAATCGACCGTTCAAAAGATGAGGGTCAAATGAAGCAGACGGAACGCCTTGGCTAGATTTTCCCCTTGGGGTTGCAACTTTCTCTTCGTATAAAAAAATTTCTAGGGACCGATTTCTAGGCGAGGATTTCACTGAAAATTCGGGTCACCGTCGGTACCTTGAAGTCCTGGATCAATGGAAATTATTTGTGAAAGTTTTAGACGAAACTATTCCGACAGGCGAGATTTACGATTTTTCGCTGAAGTTATAAATAGCAATATTATTAGAGAGATTCTAATTTCAACGATGGCACGAACTTTCGAAATTTTAACAGATTTGAATTTGTGAAGTGTAATGACACGTATGTATATGGTATCACAAAATCTTATAGATAGATTATATTGTTTAAGCAAATTTTAACATTTTCTTTTCTTCCAACGATTATCATTTGTAGAACGTTAACTCATGTATTAACACATGAAATACTTCTGGATTTTAACAAATTTGATTTACAAGGTATAATAATATGTAATATCAGAACAAGTAGAGAATTTTAGTATATTCTTTTCTATCGTGTACTCTTTTTAGTTGTTGTCTTAAAATCGTAGAAATAATATCTATCAATATTAATTCTATAGAATACTTTTTGTTAACTATAGGTTTGTTGAGTGGTACAATAAAATTCTCTGATCTTTGCAATTCCCTTGAGCAACACTATATAATGTAGTTCTTATTTTTTTTTAATTTTCTTCTAACAGACGCTTCTTGTCTGAGCCTAAGAGAACAGGGTAATGTCAAGGAAATGTCAACAGAACTTTTACAAAGCTGAATGCCACTCGAACCTCAAGATACATAAAATGTATAGTCTACATAATATATCTTTTTCAAATTTAAAACGAAGGAAGAATTTTATGGCTTTTCGTTTATCATTATTTCTTTCGTGATCAGTAACTTTTATTCAAATATTTGCTTTTTTTTCTTAATATTTAAACTTTCTAGATATATGGAGATCTTCTTAATAATTGACAGCAATAATGTTCTTTATCTCCGTTCGAATGAATTATTTTTCCACTATTGAAATAAGTAAGTATTCCCTCTGTTCGAAGAAGGAACAAGGACCGAGTGCACTCGGAGGGATCAAGCAGTCACGTTTTCCCATGTGCAGCTTTCGGGTAATTCCACGACGGCTATGGTGTTTACGCGCGACGGTGAAAGCCAGGATTGAATGCTAAAGAAAGGCCAGAACGAAAGCGAGGGAATCATATTATTTTAGTTGAATTATTTATAGAACGTTGCTGGAAAAAGGCGCGCGTAAATCGTTTCGTCTTCCTCGAGATGATCTCACCTCGGAGAAGGTGAAGAAAAAAGTATACTCCGGCGAATGGGAGAAAGAGAAGTAAAAAGAAAACCGGAAATCGATGTCCTCTCGCGAAACGAGGATAGAATTTTTTAGAAAGATAATTTGATAAAATTAACCCATAGATTTAAAGAAATACTCTCAAAGAAGATTCTTCTTCTTCTTCTTCTATTTTTTTCTTTAATGTCGCATCGACAGCGAGGTCATTAGCGACGACGGTGCCATTAGATATGAGTGTAGTAGTTTATGTTTTTGAGGTTTATGATTTTAGTACTCTTTGTATGTCATTTTGAGAAGTCAGGTTCATGTTTGCGTTGATTCCGTGTTCCTGTCTTTGGATTTCTGTGGTGTGGCATTCGTGCGGTATGTGGGTTATTGCAATGAGTGCAGGTGGGTGGTGAAGTATTTTTGATTTTGTGTTCATGTGTCAGCTTGGTATGACCAGTTCTTAGGCGTGAGATAATCATTCCTTCTTTCCTGTTGGTGAAAGTCTTGGATACTTTTGTGTAGTTGGGTGCTTTTAGTTGTTTTCCATGTATTGTTCCATTCATTTTTTGCTACTTTTTTGCAGTGGATTATTTGGTCGTCGCAGGGGATTGGAAGATGATTGCGATTATTAATAAGTGAGGAAACTGTGGCTTCTTTTGCTGCTGCGTCGACTTTTTCATTTCCTTCTATTCCTTGATGAGCTGGAATCCAGATGACTGTGGCGTTTATGTTAGGTTGGTTGTGGTTTAGTTCTTGGATGGTGGATATTAGTTGGTTATCTTGATTGTATGATTTCGTTAGAGATTTTGTAACGCTCATAGAGTCGGTGTAAATGACAATCTGGGCTTCGTTATTTGAGTGTGTATATTTGACGGCTTCCAGGATAGCATAAGTTTCGGCTGTGAAGATGAATAATGAAGAGGGGAGATTTTGTGTTTTTTTTTTTGTTTTTTCAGCGATAATGGCGTATCCAGTTCCAATGTCCGTTTTTGACCCATCAGTATAAATCTTGTGTTGGGAGTAGTTGTTGTTTAGTTCTAAAAATCGAGTCATTTGGGCTGAGGATCTTTTGGGGAGTTCGGCTGGTGTTAGTTGGGAATGCTTTTATTGTCCATGGAGGGATTTGTGGTGGTTCACGTTCAATGGTGGAATTTTGAAAGTGGTGGATTGAAGGATTTTGGTAAATCCGACATGGAAGGGGGAGGGAATTTTGGGTTTGTTGTTGTAGGAAGTTTGGTATCTATTGGAGATAGGATTGTTTAAGCTTAGTTTCAATTTCTTTAAATTTCGTAAAGTGTTGAAAGTGTCGAGGGAATTAGAATTTTCTAAGTGAAAGGAGTGATGGCAAGAAGAATATCGAGCGAATCATTGGAATTCTCTTTTGTAACCAAATTACATAAAAAACGAAATGGCCCTTAATGGGTTATATCGTTCGATCGTTCACCTCACGACGGTTATTCGTTCGATCGGTGGCCGAGTTTCGAGCTTTGTGGTATCTTCGCGTATCGTTTGAAAAGCTGGTTGATATAGGACGGAATTCGCCGATAAAGCGAAATTCAAGCAAAAGGGTAGAGGAAGTTGGTCGGGACTGCTAGCGAAATTGAAGTCACGGCATCTGGCTATCTGCTTGTGATATAACCTCTATCTATAATATCGCCTCGATATCTAATCCCACGATAGAGATACTAGGTCTAAAAGTCTCGAAGTCTTTTCTTCTCAATATCGAACTTAATTTTTTTTTTTTTTTTAACGACCTGCCATATTTTATTTTAGTAAGACACTTTTCATTTATTTTTGTAAATTTACAATAGATTAAAAAATATCTCATTTTTCAATATAACCTGATATAGATGATAATGTATGGGATATTTTTTACTTAATTGAAACTTTACTGGAAACATTAAAGTTATTGCCACACTCTGAAATTTCAAAAAAATCTGTTTTTTTAGTTTCGACTTTCTGTATCATTTTACATGCTTAACAACTGCTTTTATACGCTTGTTTTATGAAAATAAAAGTTCCGTGCAACTTGGAACTTTCTCTGCTATAAAAATTCCTATTTCAAAGAGCTGAAGAATATTAAATGCAAATGCTAAAATGTTCAAGAGATCGTCCCCCCACGGGAATGGTATCCCCAAATAAAGATAAAAACCAAGGCTGCCAAGGATTCCAACTCTCGGACTATTAGATTACAAAAACCGCAATACATTGTAAAGCAACCCTTGTTTTTCCATCAGCGTTATCATGCCTTGTCTTCGCTCGGATATGGGAGCGTCGTCGAGGCGGTTCTTCCATCGCGGAGCACTTTATCTCGGGACGATAGAATGCAAAACAGTGTCGGCAAAAACAAGCTGCAGGAAAATCGACAAGCAGTCGGAAGAGGAGACAGAGGAAGACGAGGGCGAGTCGATGGACAGGAGAGCGACGAAAGATCTTGGGAGACTTTGCCTGATGAGGACCGTTCCCATGACGACGCAACGCAACCCCAGGAACACGAAACGGTCTAGGCATCCTTGACTCAATACCGGCTCGCCATATACTCACGTAGCCTTGCATCGAACCTCACCACTACGTCTTCGGTCTTCAAACCCTCTTAAGCTCTGGCTGATATTCGTCCGTCGTCCCTTGCACCGCGCCACCCACTTTCACCACCACGTCCCTGTCCAAATGGAATATCCCACGCTTATACTTTGTTCCATCTGCGGGATCCATATCGTCCGTTCGCGTATATTTGTGTCGGTAGGTATTGCACGTACGTGTACATGTGTGTACGTGGGACAGACGACGTGCGAGCGACAGACGAAACGCGGAATACAAACGATGGAGCGCGCTAACGAGAAGGAAAAGAAGAAAAGGAAAGAAAAGGAAAAGCGCGATCGGACTTGGAATTACGGCATTAAGGGAGTCGCTTTTTGCCGATTCGAACACGTTGCCTGGGGAAAGGACGAACGTGATGTGAGATAAACCAATGGGGCATTAGCTTCTGTATTACTTCTTCTGGAATTTTCGGTGTAGCGATTGAATTTCTGGCTTCACCTACGTTTGAGACTTTAACGACTCTATTTTTTTCTTCTCGTTTCGTGTTATCTTAATAAACGTGGACGATCGAGTATAATCCATCGTTTTGTCACAGTTGGAAGTGTCGTCTGACTTCTCAGCTTGGATATAAGAAACCTTCTTATCTGGAAAAGGCGGTTCCCGCCAAAAGGGTCGAGTCCTAAAAATTCCACGACGAGTGTATACGCCCCGATACTGCGTTTCGAAATACCTTTTTTAGAATTTCGAAACACTAATCTACGAATGCTCCATCCTCCGGTATAACCTCTCGAGTCTAAGAGCCATTGAAAACAGAGCCACGAGTGGTATTGATCTTTCAAACAATTAAAAAAAAAAACAAAGAAAAAGTTCAAGTAGTCCGCTCTCAATTCCCATCGAGCGTTATAATTCGAGAGCGTAGATTCCATCTCCGAATACATAAATTCGCGAGTATAATGGGTTCCGGGGATAATCGAGCAGAAGAAGGCCAGTCGACGGCGAGTTGGGTCAGCCTGGTGGCTCGGCCAGCGAGAATCGCAGGGAGAAACCTGGACTGGGAATTGGAGGTCTGGCCGAGCGCGCACGCCACTGCCATGTTGGAACGGGATGTCGGGAACGGGATCCGCGATTGGTCGCGCAGCCATACCGCGTGCCTGTGGAAACGAGAGGGCGTCCCGGTGCTGGCGGCGTTCCACGCGAAAAGCGTCTCGACGCCCTGCTAAAAACGGCACGCGTCACGTCACACGCTTACGGGGAAACTCAACCCCTTTTCCACCCCTCCGGCCAGGCCGCCGTCGGAACCAGTTCACCCAGTCGCAGAGACAACGAGTTTCGACCCTTCAGCCCGCAAATACCGTATATTTCAATTTCCCCGTCAGCGATTAATGAACACTTCGCTCGCTGCGAATTCGTGGAGGTGGTGTTGATTTTTATGAGCGATTCTTCGTTGAATTTTGGGCTTAAATGACGTGCCACGCGCGTCGAGAATATTTGGCCGAAAAATTGCAATATTCTCACAGTTTTGATTATATTGAAATATAACCTAGGCAAAACAAATAATAAATTTATTACTTCTTAGTAATAACTCTATCCAGTGACATACCGACGAATTCAAAAAGAAGACGAATTACTGTATACGGTTGTCACTCATTATGGTCCGTAAATCAGTTACTAGCGCAAGAGGTTACGAGGATTACTAAGAGAGAGAAGTCGATTGGAAAGTCGATTTCTATAAAAAAATACTTATTGAGTTTTAGAGTGAAATTTTTGTAGAGAGAGGGAAAAATAGTTAATACTACACGAAGGGAAATAGATAATTATACCACAAGTACCTATAGTCAATTATTTGCAGCCTACGATCTAACAATATACGATCCAACAAGTCACAACAGATCTGATATTTATTTTTACAAATAATTTCTAGCAAGTAAAAAACTTTTCGAAGACAGAAGGAGAAAAAGGTAGAAAGTTAAATTATTATATATGAGGGATCGCTGCTTCTAAAAGTAGACAATAGAAAGTATGAATTCTCCTGCTCTTCCCCCCTCTATATTCTTCTCATATGAAATCTCGAGATCGTTGAAGTTTAGATGCGGAATGGGGTTGAAGAATCTCCGAGCAGAAGAAAGAGAATGTATCTTGCGGATGAATTATCGTTGAACGGCACTCGACCGATCAATGAATGGTTTGATGTAATATTAAGAACACAGCCGAGTTCTATCGAAGTCTCAGAAATAGGATCGGGTTAAATAAATAAAAGTTGCAGCGTAATGTCTTCGTCATTCTCAGGATGCTCTTCTAAGAGTCAGAGTTGGCCGTTGTGGAACGTAATTTTGTAGGAAACTTTTTTCACGATTCGAGTTTCGTAATCTCCCGTTAGGGGTTTCCGCGCAATGAGTGCAACCCTTTCTGCTGAGCTTTTTAGTACTGCTGCCTGGCGTAAATTAAGACTACCATTGGCTCCTCTGGGATTGAATTTTTTTTAACTATCTTGGCTGCGTTGTGTCTTCTTTCTTTCTTTTTTTAGTAGAGGTTCGTTCATTTTGGAACGATGAACGACACGCAGCTGGTACTTATCATTGAATCAATTTTGTTTTGATATATGGTGAGATAAAAAAAAGTTGATCGACCGTCTTAAGGATTTTTATACTTTTTATAAAAATTATTTTATTGATGCGAATATTTAAAAAAAATTCTAAACGACCCTTGTTTAGTTTGTTTGATAAAAGTTGAAGAAACTTTATACGTTTTGAGAATCGTCGCGGAAGTGATGTTTGTGCGAGTTTGTATTTATTAAAAAAATCTGTCTACTATAAATCACTTAAATAGCATATTGAGAAAATAAATATTGAATTGTTACAGTGACAAAGGCTATACCATCAAAAAGTAATAAAGTAAGTAAACCTTCGGCAGGTAATATATTTCATTGTAATCCGCAGTTGATGGTAAAAGATAACGGTAAACTATTCTCGGTGTTTTCAAAAGAATGAAATCTCAAGCTAATTTAGACTGTCTAGACTTTTTGTCTACGATTTTTCAAATATTTTTTTTGAATATGTTTCGGTACCGTGCACTCTTTCAACCTTGCTCAAAAATTTTTTCACTTTTATTGTCACTTTAGAAAATACAAACAATTTATAATATTTTATTTTTTAACATGAAATTTAATTGAGAAATTACACATATTAATAAGGACATTTTTATATTTAATTCAAACATGAAATATTTTTTAATATTAGAAAAACGCAATATATGAAAATTTTTTTTATTCCTATATTTGATCAAATCTATTCACGATTAAAAATATCTAATAATTGAAATAGCATTTCTTAACAAACCTATTCATAATTAATTATCTAACAAAAAAACTAACAAGAACTTTTCTTTCTATTCATACAAATTCCTGTTCACAATCAAATACCTATCTAAAAAAAAAAAAGATTATATTATCCGATACGACCATTTTTCCGCCTCTTCAATTTCATCAAAATTTGTCGCACGGCTTGCTTCGAAAAATTTGCATAAATCCGTCAGTTCATAGTTCATTCGACCTGCAATCGGTTCGACAACGATGGCGCGTAATCGTCGCGAGCCATGAGACTTTTAATTCGATTACACGGCGAAATGCGTGCTCACGGCACGACTGGACGACGTTAAATGGTAAATGGACGGCTTCTGCGAAGCGTTTCATAGAAATGGCATAAGAGAGCCACCCTCCGTTGGGGTTAGATATAACAGGGAAGCAAGAGCTTTCTCGTGTCCGGCTGTTGCGCACCCTCGACCAATCTCTTCTGTACACATCGATGTTGGCCAGCGATGTTTTCCCGCGACCAACCTTCCCTCCTTACTCTTACCTCGTTTCTCGACGGTAATATTCCTCGTGGCACGTCCTGCCCACATTTCGCCAAGCTTTACCATTTTCATCCCTCTCGTTCCCTCCGTAGTTTCGTGCCGTTCTGTCCATCGACTAAAGAAACTGGTCGACCTTTTGTGTCGAATAAATGGCGAGGATATGTCTATCAACCATGTAAGATGCCTGGCTTTCGAGAATGAAAACTGTGACACGGTAATTCGGCGGGAAACATTGTGTAGATATCTAAATTTTTTCTTTTCAAGTATAACCGCAAGATTATTTTGCTGAAATGAAACTTTTTGATAGCGGATGCTTCATGTTCACTACAGCTACTTGAAATTTTTAGGAAATAGATAAAGAGATAGAGAGATTTTGCAGAAGAATTTTCATGAGATATATGTTATGTATATGTGTTATATAAAATATTTTAAAATTATCAATGACTGATATGATTATCCATATTGGTAAAAATTGAAAATTGTTTAAATACTTTCATGATCTCTACGAAATATATTCGTGTGTTAAATATCTTCGTAATTTTCATAGAATATATTTTTCGATATATATTCAAATTTCAAACATACAATGAATGTCAAAAATATTGTAGTATTCATTAAAAGTTCTGTGATAAGTATTCAAATACTTTCGTGAGCAACTGTAACTTACATATAGGAAATAATTAAATTTACTGAGAAATTTATTGAGAATTCAGACTCGAATAAATAGATTCAGTTACCAGAATTCGAGCAGTAAAGATTGAATCGACACGAATATGCTTAAAACACTTCGTCGCAGAAATACCATTTCCCTTTACATCTCATCTTTCTCTCGCACGCTCGGTTGACAAGTTTCCTCTCCTCGTTCGAACGGTGTTTACCAGTCTGCCGTAAACTCATCCCCAGAGATTTAGCTCCGCAGAGAGCGTTTCCGCTTTTTCTACTTGCAGCCTCTATTTCGATATTTACGCTCGGCGCGTTGAATCGAAATTCATAGGTGCGGTCATGATTGAATTTGCTAAGGTGGGAAAAGAATCCTTTCCTAAATGCATTTCACATTCCCGTGACATTTCAAAATTCGAGAATTCTCCTACGAGAAAGAAACCTACGTTGTCGTTCGTTAATCGAAGCGGCGAGAAGTGCTACTTTTCGTTTCCGAAACAGAAGCAAGTCGGGCTATTTATTGGTGGGTTTACGGCGTTACAAGACATGGGACTTTATACCTGGAGCGGTATGCCCAACAAAAATTTACATAAATCGGACTCGCAGGAGACTGTATCGCAGTTGTCGATGAGCTTTCCCCCTTTTTTTTTTCTGTTCTAGACTGATATTTTTCTTTGTGACCAAGTGATTAAAAGGCCTCAAAGTGTACGGCACCGTGGAGAAGACGTTTCACCCGTTCGAGCTGTGCAGCAGGTCAGTTGAATTTTTAAATGCTCGAAGAACTGTTAACTGTTTGATATCGTTTCGATACTAACAGAAATTGAAAAACTTTGATGAAAAGTTAAAAAAGAAAAACTTAAGCATTGAAAAACATACAGTCTTTAAAATACAAAGCTTTGTATTCTCACTACTGCGATCGAATGAAGAATTCAAATAAAATTTATCATTCACACGAAATAAAAAATAAATAACTACAATTACGAATCGATTGTGAACAGTGAACACGTTTGATTAATGTTGAACTCAAGATTGTAATTCAAGAAGTCACAAAATCCAAAGATTATTATGGTATACGTGATAAGAAAATGGCAGAGAGAACGCATCTAAAATGAAAGTGAGATACGTGGGAGTAACGTAATGCGGCAATCGATCGGACAGACGCGACATTTATGAAACATTCTGGATTGAACGTGTCATCATTTCACTATGTTTGCGAATGTTTCAGGCTTTCCCGCGTGTTCCAGCCGGGAACACTGGCCGGTATACAAGGTGAGTTGCGCACATGTTCATTCCTTTATTTTTGCTTTTGTATCTTATCGTTCAAATAAAACAATTACTCGCCTACGGGCCCCTTTCGACGGATATTTCAATTGTCCTCCAACACTCCTTTTATCGAACTCGCGAACGCGTTGCACTTGGAAAATGAATCTCAGTGACACTTGACAATTGACTGTAAAACGGCCTCGAAACGAAGAGACAGACACTTGGGTGTTGAGACGAGGAAAACAACGAAATACGACGAAATATATGCATAAATCCAAGAGATTAACTAGACCGAAATTATTTTTCTCGAATTTACAAACGGATTGCAACTGGAAGATATCTGATCTCAGTTACCCTTGGCAATCGATTATAAAAAGATCTCTCAACAAAGGAACAAGACAGATTGATTTCTTAACAAGGAGAAGGAGAGAGATGTTGAAAATGATAAGAAAAGAACGAACAACGAGAGGGAAAAGAATCGCGTCGTTTCGTCGTAAAGCGACTCGACTAGATTTCGTTCAGACTGGACGAGTTAATTCGTTTCTCACAGCCAACCACGAAACCTCGGAACTAAAAAAAAGTCGACAATAACGTTTCCTAGGTACGTACTTGTCGTAAACAGAGGATTGTGTACAACTGCGTCGCACTAAAACCCATAGCTACTAAACTGCGCATACTACCTATAAATGGGCAGGTTGCTATAAAGCCCATTCATGATCGCGTCTCGCCTGTACAACAAACGTCAGGTGGCTCGCGCCTCCCCCGCGATTTATCGCACTCCTGTTCGAGCAAGAGTCTCGTACTTCCAACTTTTCTACGCAAGCACGATGACGCACGACCTCGGTATCGATATATCGCGGAGAGTGATTCGACACAATTCAATTTGAAGTTACAAGTTGTTCAACCATTGAGCGCACGATCTTTTTTTTTTCTCGATTCGTAGATTAGCAATGCGGAATCTGACGAACTTCCCGACGTTATGCATTTTCATGTTTTCTCAGTGAGAGTTTTCTAGTCGAATAGCTTGGAAAGTGAAGGTTCCAGTAGATATCTAGATTAATGGAAGAAACAGGATAGAATCGTAATTTATTCGTTTAAAAATTCTGATCCATCATGTTTGCTGCAACCTCATCGTAAATTTTAAAGCCTTTCACGATATGGAGCTGTCTTCTTTTTGATGGTTACGACATCGTTTAAAAACGAATCCCTTATGAATAACAGAGTCAGTTGGAATTTAAAAGAGACATTTGTAGATTTCTCGCGAGTTAATCGTTTCACTATTCAGCCAATTACATAACCGATCGTTAACCATCGATTGGTGTTTCACAGTCAAGTTCAAGAAGTCACCAAGTTTACTGTTGTCAAGCATACTCTGTTCATAAATATTCAGAGAAAACTCCTAGTGTCAAGTTTGTTCTTCAATACATATCTGTCCTTTTAAAATTCGAATGTTTTCTATGGTGTGCTTATATTCACTGTTTTTTTTTTTTTGTCGTTGTTCTTTCCACCTTACCACGTAATGGCGAGATCTTTCTCTTTCCATAATTAAAAGAAATAAGTGAAGTACAAATTGTACATGTATAACTTAGGAGATATTCAAAGGGACTGATAAATATCCGTCTTAAATATTCTGTAAACTCTGTGGATTTTTATGTCTTTCAATTTTCTATCGATACATAAATTGTAATAACGTACATAAATTCCATCTAATGGAATAAAAATTTAGCTATTATCAAATATAGCGCTCCTGCTCATTCCATTTATCTAAACCGCGAAATCCTATTACATAAATCTCATAAATATTCAGTGTTTACTCCCCATGGATGGATTTAGAAAAATAGAGGACCGTATTCGAAATTTTACACTTAAGATTGATTCAGATAGACACTCATAAATATTCAGTGACTACTTCTCGATAAATTCAGAAAACTGGGGAACTGTATTCGAAATTTTTTTAATTACACAACTTACAATTCAGGCACCATAATCAGTTAATAGATTTGCTAACGTACATGCTTACTAGACGCTTAGATAATAATTTGTAATTTATTGGCTGATTAAGAGGTGTTGCGCGATCTAGTGAGGTGTCAGCTTGATGGACAGATGGAAGACGTATGTGCCACCGTTATTAGGAGTTGTTGTCAGACCGTTTTACTTCATTGCCCCATAAAAATACCGATATTTAGACTGCAGTACTACCATGACGTATCGTCGTCAGACGTACATTATTAGGGGTGTGCAAGTACCTGAAATTTCGGGTTCGAGTCGGGCTTACACAAAGTCGGGCGGGCTCGGGTGGGTAACCCGACGATTTAGGATAGCTCGAAGATTTCGGGTAGCCCGACGATTTCGGATCGGGTTGGAGAAAATTAAAGGGGGATAGGATCAGAGGTGGGCATTATTCAAATAACATTTTGTTCGAAATATTTACAGAAGTAATGTAAAAAAAAAAAGAGTCAGGAGTTCTTTTTTCACAATTTTGGTTTATTTAATAAATTTGTTTTTAGTACAATTTTTTGTTTGAACATTTTGTTAGTTAATCTGTTTGCTTTAGGCGAGTTTGTTATCGTTGCAAATGAAAACAAACGCTCTACTGGAGCAAAAGATGGCGAAGGACTGTTATATTTCAAAAATATATTTTTAATTATGGGATATGCGTTTAGAGATATGTAATCATTTCTATTATCTGTAAAAAATTCTAGTACAAGAATTTCTACGTTATCATTTGTTTGTAAAATGTTGGTCAGTTGAAGTAGATTCCGCTGTATTAAATATTAAAAGCAAAGCAAATTTATTAAATAAACCACAGTTGAAAAAAGAAGTATTCCTGACTCTTTTTCTTTACATTATTTCAGTAAATATTTTGAATAAAATTTTATTCGAATAATGCCCAACTGTGTGTTCGAATAATTTTTCTTCGCGCGAATAAAATCGTTATTCGTAAGTAACGAATAATTCTTTCTTGAATAAAATCGTTATTCGTTATATTTGCGAATAAATTTGACAGTATTTTATAAATTACTTAAAGAAAATTACTGGAAATATATATATATATATGGCTAAACGTTTGCGATATGTAGTTGAAGTTAAGGGCTACTCAATAAAATATTAATTATTGTTTATGTTAACAATTTTCAGGTTTAAATATTATAGTTCTTCGAATGTCCGAATATTTATGCCACACTATATTTCGACATAATTCAGTTTACTGTTTGATATTAAGTACAATAAATAAATAAACTTTATGTTACTATAAACTATAATGAATGTTCTAATATATTATTAAAAAATTAATCCAAACTTACTATTATAAACAATCGAAGTCCACAACAATATTTTGAATAGCATGATGTCCGAATATTAATAAGAATCATTGTATGTATTTCGCCGATAGTTTTAGTGCCAGAAATATAGACATTAGTTGGTGGAAATGCAATACAGCCAGATTCCCACTATTATCTTTAACCGCAAAAAAATTTCTTGCTCTACCTGCCACTCAAACTACGAGTGAAAGACTATTTTCCTTATGCGGAAATATAATAACACCAACTCGAGCGAAATTAATATCACAAAATGTTGAGCAATTATCTTTTTTACATTATCATTTAGTGTAAATATTATTACATTTGAAGAAAAAAATATATATATGTATATATGTATATTAAATATTATGAATAGTTGATTTCGATAATGCAATATCATCCCTATCATATCCCATTTGAACTTTTTCCAACTCGATCCGAAATAGACGGACTACCTGAAATCGTCGAGCTACCCGCCCGACCCGAATAATCAGATACCTGTAATTTCGGGTACCTGCGCACCCCTAACGTACATACACGCGGCGTGACAGCATGAGTGGCGAGATCGTAGTGGACGCAAGGCATCATCCGTTCCTCCTTTCGCGCGTGACGTCACGCTGGTAAAATAGCGGAGAACGGCCGAGAGGACTCGGTCATCCGTTCGCCGCGATTCTTTGAATCAGTTCACAACATCGGTTCGTATTTCTGTCAACGAAATTGCGACACGAGCGAAGAACATGGTCATTAGAACGATTGGATTCATGGTTGTCGTTTTACGTTCTGGCAGAATCCGTTGGAATTTGTTTTAGCGATATTTTCACAATTTTCTGCATTTTACTCCAAAAAGTATAAGATTTGAATCGGCATGGATTGAGCAGTTGCGTTTGGAGTGAGAATTAAGACGACAAATTCAGGTAACTCGAACGATTGTTCAAACAACACGATTCTAAACATACAATTTAACGACGATAACGGGTGGTCGTTACTTCGCGAGATAATGGATATCGTAAAAGGCGCAGTGTTCGATGACGGAACTTGACAAAAGTCGCGGTCACGAACGAACAGTGCGTGTCTCAGGAATCGAATAATCCAGACATTCTCAGTTTTCCAAATATGTATCCTTTCTATTTGAAAGAAAGGAAAAAAAAAACCAGATGGAAATAAATAATATTGGATCCCGGAAATTTATTTCGATTTCTGCCATTTCAATCCACACCCTATGAATTTCTCGACTCGTTCAACGCGCGAAAAGAGTAGAAGCGTGTGAGCGCCAAAGATCTCGATTTGATCCAGGAACACCTGCTGTTCGTCAATCAGACTACGAGCCTACGACCTACGAGTCAGACGGTTCAATCTGTTCTTTTCTTTTTAGCCAGAAACCGCGTTTTAAATCGAACGAGAGTTCTTTAGAAATTTGAGAGAGGCAGCAGGCTGATTCTAGCGCGATGCAGAGAAGGGAGAGAGACAGATTAGAGCACGATGGGCGAGGGTAGGAAAGGCGTACGGGGCTTGTAGCTTGGCAGAACGCAAAGTGGAAGGGGCAAGTTCGTTCAGGGGTTTGGTTATCAAACGGTCCGAGAGATCGCGCTTGAGTCGCGTTCAGCCCGTTTGTACGTCGAGCCGCGGGCAGAGCTCTCAGTTGTTCAGTTGAGCACAGTGAAGGCAGAAGAAAGCGAGTCTTTTCGTGTGTGTAAATAGCGTGCGTGTGTGCTTGAACGTTCTTCCACGGAGATTTGTAGGGCTCTATTATCCGAGGAACCTAAAGGTGCATATCATTTGATGACATTTAGACGAGTTCACTGCCCGACTTTTCGAGAGAAGATGAAAAAAAGAGCGATGATCTACTACTGATTGCGGCGATTCTCGACGCGAGTTTGTCTACAACGATTCGTTCGATTCGTGGATCGCGCGCGCCTCTTGGACGGATAAAAAAAAAAAAGAAAGAAAACGAATCGAAATCGAAGGATATTTAAGGAGGCTGAAAGACAGATAAAGAATTAAGGAGAGTAAGTGACGGGTGGAGAAGAAAGTGCGCGTTCGAGTGAACGTCGCGTGTGTATTCGAAGAAAGTAATGAGCAAGGTGACAGTTGCCTTTGAGGAAGGAGGCGGGACGACATGCAGCTGAAGCATGATCTGGACGACGATAGCAAGATCGGTCGAATAGTGAGAGAAACGTGCTCGTACCGTACGGTCGATGCGACGTGCTGCTCGGTACAGTCGCCCAGAAGATCACGATTGCCAAGTGTCCTGATCGCGATATGTTTCAGCCGCGTACCGCTCGTTAATCGTTTCGAGCATCCATCATCGCCGACGACGTTCGACGAACGCGTAGTTGCGTCCAACGCGCGAAACGAGAAATCAGTCATCGACTGATCTCGAGGAGAAGAAACCAGAAAGTGCAATATCTTAAAAATTGCAATTCCATATCGTTGCACGTTGTTAAAAAAAAAAAAAGAAAAAAAAACAATCTAGAAGCGACCGATCGGTTATAAATGTTTTCAAACAATCATTTCTAAAGGAGTGCTGTGTCATTTTTTTTGTTTCCGTTTGTTCCAACGTCGCGCGCCGTGCAACATCATTGGACCTGATCATCGTCACCGTCATTATTGTCCGATCACTGGATCGTTCGGACATTTGGGACTCGGCTCGCTCACTGACGACGTTTCCCCGCACGTGGCCCGTGCTGCTTACCACTCGTCAACTTTCGTCGACGTCTTGGACGCGTTGTCGCGGTGGCGGTGGTGGTGGTGGTGGTGGTGGTGATGGTGCATGGACCTTTTCTCGACGGATTTATTACGCATTTTATCGCGCCCCTGGGCGTCTTCATCTCCCTCTCTGTCTATCTCCGAGCTCGCTGCGTCCGCTCGTTCACCCGTTTCTCTCGCTCTATCTCGCATTCGCGCTCTTCGTCCTTCCTTCCCTCTGTTTCTCTTCTGCTGGACCGCCGTGTACCATCTCCCTCCATCTCACGCTTATCTACCCCTCCACCTGTCTGCCTCGCCGCTGCACACCCTCTCTTCCCTCCGTCAACCCTGCCCTCACGATCGCGTACACCCGTACAATTTTCCCTACCCCCACCTTCCGTGTGCCTCCTCTGTATCTTCACACGCGTTTTCTTTATTTATTCCGCGATTTCACGGAGCAACGCAACGCTCCGCACACGATGAACAACGCGGACCTTCCGTTACGTTTTTAAAATCGCCGTCTCGCGTGCCAACTTTCGCGCACGGTACCCACCGCGGTATTTCCATCGCATTTCGCGTTCTGACCATTGGTCGTCTGTACGTTCTCGATCTTCGTCGGCTACGCTCGACGAGACCGTCTCGTAAAATCGACGCGAATAACTACCACGTCGCGACTTCTCTTTCGTTCTCCCACCCTCCTTCCTTCTTCTCATCGTTCACCTCCTACCACTTCTCTTTCTCCTTCTTTGCCTCTTGCTTCTCCTTCGTTCTGTACCGATTCCTCTTCCATCGAGTATTCTGTCTTATTCTGTCGGACTACTAACGTTTACTCGAAACGTTATATCGGCTCGTTCCTGTTCATCCTTGAAACGTACATACGTGCGCGTCGTAAACGCAACCGCGCGAAACGACCATGCGATTCCGGTCCTCGGTCGACTGCTGAAAAATCGATCGTATATTCCCGCGCTTGGTCCACCGCTGCCACCACTGGTTTCCCTTGTTGTGGGCATCGTCGTTATAACACCGGCAATTACCTGCCACCATCTGCACCATCGCCGATCACGTGGCTTGTTCGACGGCGACCCTTTACGACAATGTTCACGCCGCGCCGCTGTGCGGCTCCGGCGTGGGCCACCCTGGTTCCGTCACGCCGATGGGGTCAGCTACCGGAGCGGGGAATTCCACCGGGGTGACTTGGTGGGCCATGATGAACGGTTCTCTCTACGAGGACAGTCCACCACCGATCGCGCCATCCGCTTCCAGCCTCATCTCGCTCCAGCAACAACAACAAGCAACTTCGACACCAGCTTCTCACCAGCAAGCCACAACACCGACCTCACCGACTGCACCGACCGCTTCTTCGGCAGCGAGTGCGCCTTCCGCGCCTACAGCCAGTGCCAGCTCGACCTCGCCGAGCGCTTCCTCGGTAGCGAGCAACAGCGCGCCAGGCCCACTCCACATACCGGCCAAAAGGTTGACCGCCACGCCAGCCGCTTCTTCCTACGGCGAGGTCGGCTGTGTCGAGTCAACAGCCGCACCCGCCACTGGACCAGCGGGCGTCATTCGTCATTCCCACTCGTCATCGGCCGGCTCCCAAGGAGGCTGGAGTTACAGTCCTCATCATCCCCAAGACTCTCACTACTCATCCGCTGCGACTGACACCCTTAATCATCATCAAACATACGGGGGCAATAATCCCCCAACCTATTACAATCTGGCGGCAGATCCTACCTCCACTTCCGGCTCCTCCAGGGATAACCGGAAAGCTGGTACGCTCAGTTTTTGGTCACCGGCCGCTGCGACAACGGGCGTCGCTGCAACAGCTGGCTCCAGTTCTGACTACAAATCCTACAACTCGGCCGGTGTTGCGACTACCAGCTCCTCGACCGGAGCTGGATCCTCCTCCGTAGTCACAGGTGCCGCCGATCCGGCCGTTTCTTCCTGTCATCAAAGCTTCTCGCAGAGTTGGTGCAACTATGCGCCATACACCACGGCCAGGCATCATCACCCGGTGGACACGGCTGGCCATCATCATCCTCACTCGCAAGCCGGAGTTCCATACTTGACACCGTCCGCAGCGGACGACCGAGGAAGGGTCACCGCTGCTATGGTAGCCGCCGAAGGGGCTTTTCCTCACGATGGATACGGTGGCCTTCGGAATTACGGGGCGCCCGAGCCTGTCACCTCAAGTCCGTATCCACCTCCAGGTAAGCATCGACTCCGTCTTCCTCTTTGTCTTTCATTCACCTTGTTCCTTTTCAGTTAGGGTATGCCAACGAGGTAACGTACGTACATACATACATACGCGCCCTATGCGCACGCGAGAGCTTTTACTTTCCACGAACGTTTGCTCGCGAATCGCGTCAATTTGCTCGCTCGTAAATGCAAGGTCATTCATGCTGTTGTGTACGTGCACCGGCGAGTCCGCGGGGAAACGAAACGAGTCTGAAAACGACTCGTCGAAAGTCGCAAGAGATCGTGCTCCGAATCTCTCCTAGCTCTTTCGGCCTTGAAACGAATCAACGACAACAACGGGCGAGCGAGAAAGAGAGAATCGGGGAGAGAGAGAGAGAGACAGAGAGAGAAAGAGAGAGAGAGAGAGAGATATTGGAAATTTAAATGATCGAAATCCGCGAGGATCCTGACCTGTCGCACTAGCGACCTGCTCGCCGTTCCATTCACGTGTTTGGTCATTCTCTTTCGTCCCCACTTGGTGTCGTTCTATTCTATTCTTGAGACCCGGGAACCCATGAAACGTCGCACGAGCAACAACGAACCGCGGCAGGTTTATTGGCGGCCGTAACTCGTCGTAAACTCTGGCGTTTGCCTCCGATCAGCTGATCCGTTCCATGACCTGTGCACAGCCGTCTTCGTTCTTCTCTTACTAACGACAGTTCTCGCTTTCCCTCTTGCGAACACTGTCGCCGAGGCTCTCCTTCACGCCTCTGTTTGCTTCTTTCGTTCCAGCCTTTAACCCACTTCGACTTACTTTTTTACCTCTGCAGATTCCTGTTCGTTCGGTTAGTTGCATAATCGATGGCAAACTGCGTCGATGCTGGACGCGTGTGCGAAACGTACGACAAATGATACAGTCAGGGACACGGCCCGGAAGAATCTGGAGGAGGCTGAAGAAAGGTCAGCGAAACAACAAAAAGCTCGAAACGGCTGGCCGAGAGATTCTAATCGGCTGGTGATACGAGTATATCGTGGAGGAAAAAGAGAACACGCGTCCCTTTCCGAAATCGTAAAGAATAGGAAAATACGAGACACGATGGCTGCTCATACGGGCACGCTCGGCCCGATAAACGAGATAACGTTCGCGTGATCCTCTCGGCCTCGGAGTTAATCGTATGCGTGGTAGGGAGTTACACGCGCAGGCGTACGATCCATACAAAGTAGTAGAACGAACGCTGCGTATAGTTTAACCGTGCCCCAATAGATGGCAGCTCCATTATCTTTGTTCGTCTGGCTGGTATTCCGAGACCGCCGGTGTCTTCGACGTGTTACTTCCCGAATGCCTTCTCTGCTCGCGCAGGCCTGCGCGATTTTTCGAAAGCAAGTTGTACGCGCCGGCCGGCGACAGCTGCCTACCGTCGTCGTTTGCCATTCCCCGATCCGATCAGATAACAGCTTCCTGGTTGAAAAATGTCACCTCCTGGAAAGAAAAACCGGTTGCAAATTAGCTGCCACTTTGCGAGCTTAAATGACGTTCAATGTTGGGTGATATAATTTAACGCGCCATTTTCGACCCCTCTCGTCTCTAATTAACGCTGTCGTAGATTACGATTCATTATCGCACGAGCCATCGCCGAGCAATCGTATAAATTCAATCCTCGATATTTTATTTCGCGGTGAGTTTTTCTCGTCGTAATTTTCGAAATTTCGTAAGTTCTTTCTCTTGGAAAAGTCGACGCTCCGTGATTTTGCGTTAAATTGTTCCGACAAAATTGATTACGAGCGACAGTTGTATCTGAACGATCAAGGAGGGAGGCATTCGTCGCGTTGATATCGGTAGATCGTGGACAGTGGTCGTTTCGAGGGTTGATGTGATAACCCTCGGCACGCCTCGTTGCTGACTGCACGCCTGTCGCAAATCGATACGTCATTTGCGCCGCAGTTTCGCGTGCTCGCGCCTCGTCCCTCCCGTACGTTCACATTCGCTAGACATTCTGACCTTCGTTAAAAACCATTTGCATGTTTCAACGCGTTTAGCGAGCAATACATTTTCGCCGATTGAAAAATCGTGTCGCGATACTCCGTGAAACAAGAGGAAACGGGACGGAAGGAAACGTTGAGAAAACACTAGTAACCAGGGAGTAAGAGAAAGTAAGAGTAAGGACGTGAGCGTGGGTTAGAGCGGAGAGAGGCATAAGACCAGAAGGGAGAGTATTACGCGATTTAATAAAGAAGGAAGAAAAATTGAAGCTTGACTGCCGAATCCCCCGTACGAAAAGAGAGTGTTTGTTACATTTTTTCTCATTCTCATAAACTCTGATCAAAAGGTTTAGACATTCGTGAAGTATGGTCTAAGAAAAAAGCTTCCTTAAAAAAAAAAAAAATGAAAACGGTAATAAAAAGCTGGACTTTAAACTCGACCAACGTTATAATTTATTATCGTGTCTCGACAAACGGGCTATTTCGCAATTGTAAATAAACCTGTCTATTTTCGGTTCTTTACTTCTGTAAAATACCGCGTTCGAACGTGTTCGTTAACGAATAACGAAGCTAGAGGACATAGGAACGTTTTGCAGCACGGCGAATAACGTCGATAAGGTATCTGTAACAAAAGGACAGCAGGTGGGAAAATGAAATTCCAAGCATGTAAATGCGAGTGTGTAATGTTACTAGACAGACGAGGTTGTTGCATTCGTAGCTTTGCAACTAATCCTCACCGTGGTTTGTCCGTACTTAGGTTAAAGATAGACGGAAAGGCTATTCGCTTTCGTAATCCCTTCGTTTCATATGCTACGTTCGAGTATTGCCTTGACTACTTCCAAAAATATGATGTTTATCGCGCATATCTAGTTTAAAGAAATGTAGTTTCTTTCTGTAGTCTTTTTTTGTTATTCAAGAATAGAAAATGAGAGGATATTTTTATTTGAACAAATGCTTTTGTAATGCAGATGATATTTAATCTATCGTTTTATCGTTAATTACGTGGAAATAAATAAATTGTCAAATAAAATTATTTTTTGCATTCGAGAAGAAGACGGTATGTCTGGCCAAACTTTCATAAATCTTGTTATCGCACGAGGTAAAGAAAGGAAATAAAATTTTACCTTTCGTTTGAAATTTAAATCTGTTTTTCAGTTTTTTTTTTTTTTTAAATTGTTAAACATCCTTACAGATGAAAAAATCTACGATTGTGGGATTCGGTGTACGGCCTCGAACCACCAGCTACAACGAGGAATGTAGCACTTACTAACAGTTCCGCGTTTCACGTCCCCGTTTCATGTTTTCCACACGGTTAGTATGCTCGGTCCAATTATATCATATCGGCTCGTCGTGACGAACCCTTTGTATACGTGCTCCACGTACCTACCTACACGGTTTCTTATTCCAAGTGCAAGCTCTAGCACCAGGGAACGCTTTTGGGTGTGAATTTCAAGACCTTTTTATCAGAGAAATTCCAAATAGGGAAACTATTTTAGTCGCTATTTTTCGGATAAGCCCACATTTGAGTTCTAAATCATAATCCTTTTTGTTTTAGTTTTGTCACTTTCGAAATTGAACTTTCACATCCAGGAACCTGTCTGGCACTCATTACCTGATAATAATTTAATATGTGTACAAAATCAAATATCGATTCAGCTGTATCAAATTCCTCTCTCAATCGGAGCACGATCTTGAAATATAAATAAAATAATTTTAAATTGTTAATTATTTCTGATTGCATGCATGAATGTCGATCAATCATCGTTAGCTACGATACTGATCGATGATTATCACGAATAATTACGATAATTACAACGAATTGGATGAGAGGACAGTATTGCAGTATCGATCGGTCAGCTTCGGCCTAGTGTCAATAGAGATTTCATTCGGTACTATGTAGTTACGCATCGATATGTCAACTAACGAGTCGATGTATTTGCTCTCGTTTCTGTCGGCCTGTGCGGACCTAATAACTTTGTCGGTCGCTAGGAAAAAAAAAAGGGGGAAAAAAAAACAAGTATACTCGGATGTTCTTATTCGAGATTCATTGGAACGAGAAATCGAGAACTTGCATCCGCTTGCATCGAACGGTCAATTGAAACTGAATAGTCGAATCAATTGAAGCATGCTTCAATATACTTTCAATAAGCACGATTTCAATATCGAGGCAAATTTAATCATTAGCTAATATTTCTAGCTAGCAGCTAGGTTGTTTGTGACCGGCAAACTAATTGTGTCAAGTGATGTGGGGTTCCTCCCCATCTTCCTTGTTTCCCGCAGGTTCCCTGGCGGGAGTCGGCGTCGGTGTCGGGGTGGCTGGAATGGGCGTCAGTTGTGGAAGCTCGAACCCTCTGGAGTGGACCGGGCAAGTGACAGTACGGAAGAAACGCAAACCGTACTCCAAGTTCCAAACGCTCGAACTTGAGAAAGAGTTCCTGTTCAACGCGTACGTGTCGAAGCAGAAACGATGGGAGCTCGCGCGCAACTTGAACCTGACCGAGCGGCAGGTGAAGATATGGTTTCAAAACCGAAGGATGAAGAACAAGAAGAATAGTCAGCGGCAGCAACAAAATAACAATAATAACAATAGCAGCGCCAACAATGCGAATCATCACGCGGCTACCGGCAGTCATCATCATCCGAGCGCCGCACACGCGCCACCCTCGAGTCACCACGTGGTCGCGCAGGCGCACCACGCAAACGGTTCTGCGAAGCATCATCAGTGACCCGTGGCCTTCTCTGGGGTCGTCTTCGGCCATCATAATAATAATAATCACAGCTCGACGAACGGTTGCACCGGAAACGGTGCTGGTACTGGTGCTGGGACCGGAACCGGGACTGGAAACGGTATCGGCCATTCCGGTAGCCACGTGAACATTGTTACAGGTCACAGCCACACGCTTCACGCGCCTCAACCTCAAACGCCTCTGCCGACCCATGCCGCCGGTGTTTCCAACACCGTCACGCCCCCCACCGCAGTCGTTCATCCGCATATTCACGCACACGCTCATCATCAGTTGGCGCACGTGGCTCAACAGTATCCCGCGCTTCTTCATCAGACAACACCCCACGGCCTGGCTGCCTGAACGTGAAATTCTTCAGGTTTCGACGCCCCAGAGAAATCGTTGATGAGTCGTGCTTATTGCAGACACGGACCCTTGGCTCGAGAACATCGGATAGACAAATATGTAACCGCATACTTATTAAACTTCGTTCAGCAGCTGTTTAAAGACTGCCTACCATTTCTAAGAAGAGATATTCTTTCGCGGTATAATTATTATTATTATATTATTTTATTATTATTATTATTATTATTATTATTATTATTATTATTATTATTATTATTATTATTATTATTAATATTATTGTTCTCAGTTATTATCATATTTATCCTACGAATGCAGTGGTCCGACGAATGGAACATTGTTGTATAAAAGAAAGTCCTTGAGACGTCTGAACCACCAGACTCTTTTTCGATCGTCGTGTTGATATATCAGGTGTTGGTCTTCTTCGAGTTAGTGCGCATTATATCATATGCGGCACCAAGCAATCTGTCCAATTCGTAATTCGGTGGTATTTCCTCCAATTATTCATATTATATATATAGTGAAGCAAATTAGTGTCACTTAGTGTCTGTCCTTCCCCGTTTCAACAATCCATTATTCCCACCTGGACGAATACCTTCTACGCTCCTTACTTCCCTATTCCTCCCCTTTGAACATCGGTCTGTACCACTTGCTCGTAACTTTCGATCGTAACTTACGTTTGCTTTGTCTCCTGCGCTGTTTAGCTCGAGCGATCGATCAACGATTGCGCGGGAACGGTTCAGGAAACAACGACATTGGATCCTATGGCTACGATGACGCGATTCGACGATCAATTCGACCGTAATTGAAAAAAAGTAATCACTTCCTAGAGGTAAGTGTATCGGAAGGTGTGCTGCAACGAGAAAAGAATGCGATTTAAAAAAAAAAAAAGAAAAAAAGAGTATACAAAAGGAGCTTTCGGCGTTGTTGAGAAATTGAAATATTTCACTTTTGTTAGAAATTTTACGTTTATTTGTTCAATACGTGAAACGTTGATAATCTACTGTCTGTGATCTCGCGGGAAGAACTACGACGATTTCATCGATGCTCGCTAATCGTCGAGTTCTGCATTCGATATCTAATTACGCGATCGTCGTGTATTGGTTTAATTCCTTGGTGCATTTTTTTCATCGTTCCATAGGATCCATTGAACAAGATTTCAACTGAACAGTGAGAGCGTAGGCCGATTTACTATTCCGATGAAGATTAGCGAATTCGTTCGATCATTGACGACCTGCAACAAGATGAAACGATTTAGGTTTAAGCTCAAGACCTTTGTAGATAACTCCTATATTTTTTGTTTGACGTTTCGTCCCGAGGCAGGTCGACTGTAAAAATCGGAAAGATCATAATGAAAAATCGGGACTAGGCCTGTTCGTAAATTTTTCGGTGCAATAACTTGTGAGAACAACAGCTTTCCCGCGAACAATTACATCGAGGATATATTTGAGACGGACCTAGCCCAAAGCAACCAAGATTTAGTCTAATTGTTATATTCATCGCCTACCAAGGATTTACGAACTCTAGTACCTATAACTCGTATATTATATGTAAAAAAAAAAAGTCGACTTAGATTTAAAAGCATACCTAATGGACTGCGGAGTGATCAGGAGCACTATTCCGAGACTGAGTTTAGGATCTTCGTCGTGGAATTATAGACATGCTGTAAACTGAGTTAACTATTTCTCCGATGATCGAGAAAAAATGTCGTAATGCTCGGTCGATGGTTAATTTTTGTTTTCCTTAATTGAAAGGTTTACATCGAGATAAAATGAATTTGGTTGTTAGAAATTTCGATATTATTTATTTGTTGAATGCGAAATTACTGTTTTGTTTGGAAAAATTCCAGAGTTTTCATAAATAAATAAATAAATATATATATATATTTATAAGAATATATACATATGCACAATATCTATCAAGAATAAATTAATCAAAAACTTTTCTCATCGAGTACACAAAATATTCGTCCTTGCATATCTAACTATCGTCGACAACGAACTCTAATTATCTAAGATTGTGGACTAACTGAACGTTCGAGAAATTTACGAGACTGAAGGAAATTTAATTGGAACAAAGTATCGATGCGTCAGGTGCTGAAATTAGTCTTTCCAGAGTCGAGGACGGATGTTATCTTGGCCAGCGGAATCGGGAGGAAGAAAAAAAAAAAAAGAAAAAAATATCGAATTGAATCGAACGAAGTCCTAAACGCAGTCTTTAATTGTAAGAACGAAGAAGACGAAGGGTTTACTTTTTAATTCATACGCTAGCGACTAAGTAGATAATTTAATCGAACGTCCCGGCGGATAAACACAAAATAAATATCCCAGTGGATGTTTGATCCCTTTAAGGTGCAACATTATTTAAATTATAAGGCTCGCTGAACGAGTATGCATGCCTATGGTATATTATATATACAATATACGCGTATTTCCCGAATGTTTCGCGCGAGTGATGACGAAACGTAAGTGCGGAGTATACATCCGAAGGAAATCGATAAGGAGAAAGTGGGTCCGATGAGAATCGGAATTTCTGAAAAGTGTGTGTGTAAGTGCGCGCGCGTATGCCCACGAGCGTGTCAGAGACGGAGTGTATGAGCGCGGAGTGTATGACTGTAAGAGGAAGGAAGAGTGTACGAGTGTAAGAGGAAAGAACAAGGGAGAGGAGCAGAGCCATAGAGATTGAGAGAGGAGGCGAGCAAGATGATGCAGAGAGAGTGGGAAATACAGAGAAATGAGAAACGATGTTATAGATAATGATAAATAGAAACGTGGCGTAACGTGGGAGGAAGCAAGGACTATATATGTATTGTAATAACGAAAAAAAAAAAAAAAGAAATAAACGAAACGTACACACTTACGAGCACACATCCACACACGGAAATACACGTGAAACACACGCGTCATAAGGATTGGATAAATGATATTGTAGATTCCGCCGCGTTTATTATTAATACGTTAATTATGTAATGACGAATAAAATATTAGATACACGAGTATAAGGTAAGACGCAGATAAAGATACGATTTGAGAGAGCGAGCCAAGCGGAAATCGTAGAAAAGAAAGAAGAGAGAAAAAGGAAATGAGAAAGAGAAACAGGAAAATTTCGCAAGGTTCGACGTCGAAGTCAAGATTTGGGGTCAGCGCAACATTCAAATTTCAATGTGAATTGTCGATTGTGATTAGTTGCTAACTTTCTTGTTGCTGGCGAACTTTAACGTGATTATTAAGATAATAATAATTATTATTATTTCATTATTATTATATTATTATATTAATTATTATTATTGTGAGCGTCATGTTATTATTATATTATTGTTTTTATTGTGTGTTGTTTCAGTTTATTACGATCACAATATTATTATTACAAGATGATAACGAAACAATGGTCCTACAGGTCCTACAGGTATACATGTACATGAAATCACACAGCTCAAGTATACAGAGATGCCCGGTGAATTTTTACTCGAATAATGCTACTATAAATAAGCTATCTCGATCAATAGAACAAATGATATTTTGATCTTTCGACTACGTCGCGGAGAAATTTATATTAAATTTTATATTTATTTCGAAAGCTTTAAAGCGCGTTCAAACGAGAATCGAAGAGCTTTCCATCGAATTCGATCCGAACAAATACCTTTCTCGAAAATGATTAAACAATAATGTTTCGATCGAGATAATTTAAGTTCTCGAGTGAACGTATGCATGAGAGAGGACAAGAGAATGTTATATATTTCGGGAACGCAAATTAATTTTTGTTTTATATTCGAGTTACTAAGTGAAAAGAAATGAAAAGAAGAGAAAAATTATTTTTGTGTTATTACGTTTTTTTTTTTTTTTTTTTTTTTTTTTTTTTTTATTTTTTTTTTGTTTTTTTTTTTTTTTTTAAATGTACATAAGTTTACTTTATG